>NC_056730.1:577811766-577829266 GCF_019279795.1 Protopterus annectens | reverse complement strand
TTCTGTCACTGCTTGTAAGTTTTACTGCTGCATTCTCTGGTGTTACATCACCTGGTCCCTTTTCCATGTTACCATCCTCAGCACTTCTGAAAAATGTATCTGCCTTCTCACCCCATGAAACAACAGAACTGTCCCCTGGATCACCCTGCTCAACTATTTTCAACAGAATGTCATCTGTAAGCCCCCCCGATACTAGTTCTGCCATCTGCACCACTTCAACAGACTCGCTAACTTCATTCTCCATTGAGATAGCGAAGCGTTCTTTTCTATCATCCACCACACAGGAATCTGTTTCTGCATTCTGACATTTCATACTGAACAATTTTTCTCTAAATTCTCACTTTCCACCTCCAAACTCTCCATACCTTTTCTCTCCTCCTCCATGTTGCTGCTTTCTGTTAGGTTTCTTCCTAGCTGCTTTAGGAGCCCTTAGGTACCATCTAGCAGTTCTAAAAAGTAGAGAAAGTTTCCTGATGCCCTAGCCAAATTTCCCTTAGTCAGTAAAAATACCACCTCAGTTTTCTGTGAAAAGAGGCCGTTGGTTTATTGCAGCTATCATAGTCAAAGTGAAAATAAGTAAACGTTATGCCCTTCTGCCATGTGTGTGTAGTATCTAAACATGTGCTCACACATCACAGTTTTTTGGCTTCACTTTCTATATCACAGAGTGACATTCAACTGCAGTGTCACGAGCCATAAGATTCTAAAAACTGTGGTAGATCTGCAGTAATGTGAAAAGAATTAGGTAGCTCCCTGGACTGGTATAAATAACAAATAAGCCCAATAATTTGATGAAAAAGGGTTGCTCTTTAATATTCAAATTGTAAAACAGTGTGGATCGTACTTTGAGGGGCCCTCGTAGGTATTTCCTCTTGGAACGATATGTCTCAGCACAAAATCTTTGTATTGATTCCTAGGCTGTTGTCCTGAAGTTTGCATAAGACTGCTGATTGTGCATGGTGTGAATCACATGTTATGTCAGGTCAAGGACAGTCTGTTCTTTTCTTTTGTGCTGCTTTCAAAATTTTGTTGTTACTCTTCATTGTCAGCAGACAATAGTTTCTGCATTCAGTCCCTAAGAAATGTAAACTTCCTGCTTGCTGCTGTATACCTGCTCACCAGCCAGGGCCTGCATTACTGCCCAGCCAGGACCTGCATTACTGCCCAGCCAGGACCTGCATTACTGCCCAGCCAGGACCTGCATTACTGCCCAGCCAGGACCTGCATTACTGCCCAGCCAGGACCTGCATTACTGCCCAGCCAGGACCTGCATTACTGCCCAGCCAGGACCTGCATTACTGCCCAGCTAGGACCTGCATTACTGCCCAGCCAGGACCTGCATTACTGCCCAGCCAGGACCTGCATTAGTGCCCAGCTAGGACCTGCATTACTGCCCAGCCAGGACCTGCATTACTGCTGTCTCTATTGCCCATATAAGGAGTAGAATGTAAATGAATGTCACCAGTGCAGGAGGGTCATTCATATGGTCCTGAGTAGGGACAGAATGTAGGGATAAGGTAAGGGCGCACAAGGCCAAGCTCTTACCAAAGATCCCTCTAACTAAGCATTCTTAAAAACTGACTGCCTCTGGCTTCAAACTGGCAAGCCCTTCCTCAGTTAACCAGGGTTGTTCTCATGTTATTAATTGACTGCTAACAGGGGAGTGTTTTGGAGAAGCATCATCTGGCACCCATCTTTGGTTGGGAATGCTATGTTTTAAACTCAACCCCTCATGTGCTTGAGAGCTTGGCCAATGTTAACAGCTTTCACAAACCAGCTCTTGAGTTGTGTGGTTAAACCTGTGGCCCAGGGACCCTCTTCTTCTTGTCTTCACCCAAGTAGTTGCCTCACTGGCAAATTCAAGGAAGTGTCTATTAACCCTACACACCAGGTGGGCACATGGGCATTGCCACTCGTCTAGTCAGGATAAAACAGACAAATCTTTGTGGGTTCTGTTCAAGCAGCTTTATTATGTACAAACACATCAGGATTGAGGCTTAATGACTTTAACTCAGATAAACTTATAAACAAGCTAGCTATTACACTCATACATGCTCACTCTCTGGATGCGCTCACAGCAACTAAATGGCACTGAAGCTAGCACGTGCTGGCTATTTATATGCACACGCTGACATTGAAATGCTTTTTAAAGGTACAACATATGGATTCACTTTATAATCTCGAAATACTGAAACATCAAATTTCAGTATCTCTAGATTATAAAGCCGAAAAACCAAAACACCAAAACCCCAAAACCACAAAATTCAAAATAGCGAACGTAAACACACCATGCACCACACAACACATACACCGTCCTCCCCACATTACAACAAACAAACAAAACACACACAAACACAAGAATACAAACAGACAAACCTACCCTACATATATATATATATGTCTGGGGATGAGAATCTGCTGTTCGATCTTTACTATAAGCAGGTTGATCTTACCTTGACATCAGGGAAGAAGGTTTTCAGCACACTGGAGCTGGGGTAGCGACTATAGAAAAACATTAGCTTTGCCTTCTTCAGGTGGTTTGGTGTTAGACCCTCCTGGATGTGATATTTGGTTAAGGACCAATCTAAATGTTCTGTGATAATAACAGTACCCAAAGTGATAAATAGGATATTATGTTTTACCTTTCCCGCAGTTTCAATTTTCCTTCAAAAACTACTGGGGAATTAACCAAGATGAAATAATCAGCCAGCTAGTGAACTCTGATAATAACTCATCTGCAGACCTCTTTGCTTTGAGGGCTTCATTTAAAAAAAAATATCAGAAACAAGAAATACATCAGCAGTATTTAGGGAGAAAGGTTCATTCTTTTCAACTAGTGCATTATGTAACCTTATGTAACCCTGATATCATATGAGTTACAAGTCCACATATTTGTCACATTTCTGAGGCATATTACATAGGCTCTTTATTGAAATGTTGGCACTTTGAATGCCAAGTGACGATGAACCCCCCCCTCCAAAATAAAACAGACTGAAAACACAGACGACTGAATCCAGAAAATCGATCTTCTCCTTAAAACTTCATTTTGTAGGGGGAGAAAGCCCGCCATGCAGCCCTTAAACTTATATATACCAACTCTGAGATCATCATATCTTTGAGAAAATGGAATTTGCTCAAAAATGTCATTTCAGATGAAGTATATGTAAGTCCAATCTTTCAGCTATTCGGACTCCATATTTTGGGACTCGTTCTAGCAGGTCCCAACATTTGAAATAGTTACCTATTACATATTATACATATAATGTAAGCATCATTCCAGACAAGAGAAATTCTCAGACAATCTACAAATACAGCTATTCAGAACAGCAGGTTAGGTGGAAAAGAAGGCTGGGTCTGAAATGCTCATATTTCTGATGGATGTTAATAAGATTTATTTTGCTCCAGATCTCTTAATATGGGTGCTGTCTGATCCACTAGTGCGTACACTGATGAGTTAAAAGAAGAAAATTCACCAGAGGTATAGGGAGGTTCTGCTTCATTCGTAGGCTGATAGAGCCTTAAATCAGTCGACCTGCTCAACTGATGGGAACTGAGAGTTTAGCGAGTCCCAGAATGGGATCAGAGAGAACATGGACTTCCTCAGTTCTGAGAATTAAATCAATGCAGGATGCTCCCATTGATTTATGGGATTCACTACAAAATCCAATAGTTTATTGCTTTTTATATAAGTACTTTACTTTTTTTGGGGAAAGGATATCCTTCTACTAATCTCAAGCTATTGAAACCCATTAAAATGATGCCCATATAGTTCCTCTGCCTTTAAACCTGTTAAGAAAATGGTACAAGAGCTGGGTGCGGACCAGTCAGAAGATATAAGGATTAATGTCTCATATCATGATTCACTCAGTTATTCAGCTCAGGTTTCAGATGTCCAGTAATGCTAAGATGGGCATAAACGAATAATGCTATGCCCATTTCCAACTGGACATCTGCCCGCATACATCCTCTACACTCCATACGGACCAATTATTACAGCATCTCTAGTCTCTACAAAGTAGTTGCAAAGTTGTGCCAAAACTCCAGCCTCCCCCAGGATGGCAGAGCAGGCCTGCGGCTACTAATTATCCCAAAGAGAACAGAGAGGTCTGCGGCTACTGATTATCCCAAAGAGAACAAAGAGGTCTGCAGCTACTGATTATCCAAAACATAACAGAGAGGTCTGTGGTTACTGCTTATTCTGAAGACAGAATTGTAGGCCTTTGGTTACCAATTACCTACCAGGACAGTATAACAGGCCTGTGGTTATAGATTATGTCCGGTACAATACAACAGGTCTGCCATTACAATTTGCCCCAGGACAGTAGAATAGGCCTGTGGTTACTGTTTATCCTCATGATGGTGTAACAGGTATGTGGGTAGGGATTACCTCCAATATAATACAGTAGGTGTGTGATTACCATTTACCCCAGTACAGTACAGCAGGCCTGTGGTTACTGTTTACACTCAGGATGGTATAACATGCTTGTGGTTAGGGATTACTTCCAATATAATACAGTAGGTGTGTGATTACCATTTACCCCCAGTACAGTACAGTACAACAGGCCTGTGGTTACTGTTTACCCTCAGGATGGTATAACAGGTATGTGGTTAGGGATTACCTCCAATAGTAGGTGTGTGATTACCATTTTCCCCCTAGTACAGTACAGCAGGGCTGTGGTTATTGTTTACCCTCAGGATGGTATAACAGGTATGTGGGTAGGGATTACCTCCAATATAATACAGTAGGTGTGTGATCACCATTTACCCCCAGTACAGTACAGCAGGCCTGTGGTTACTGTTTACTCTCAGGATGGTATAACAGGCTTGTGGTTAGGGATTACCTCCAATATAATACAGTAGGTGTGTGGTTACCATTTACCACCAGTACAGTACAGCAGACCTGTGGTTACTGTTTACCCTCAGGATGGTATAACAGATATGTGGGTAGGGATTACCACTAATATAATACAATAGGTGTGTGATTACCATTTACCCCCAGTACAGTACAGCAGGCCTGTGGTTACTGTTTACCCTCAGGATGGTATAACAGATATGTGGGTAGGGATTACCACTAATATAATACAATACGTGTGTGATTACCATTTACCCCCAGTACAGTACAGCAGGCCTGTGGTTACTGTTTACCCTCAGGATGGTATAACAGGTATGTGGGTAGGGATTACCTCCAATATAATACAGTAGGTGTGTGATTACCATTTACCCCCAGTACAGTACAGCAGGCCTGTGGTTACTGTTTACTCTCAGGATGGTATAACAGGCTTGTGGTTAGGGATTACCTCCAATATAATACAGTAGGTGTGTGATTACCATTTACCCCCAGTACAGTACAGCAGGCCTGTGGTGGTGGCCTAATGGTTAAGGTGTTTGCCTTGCAAACACAGAGTGCAGGGTTTGAGTCTCACAAGGGATAATTGGTTAGGCTTACAATGGCTTCAAGGGCAGTTAGCCTAGTACTAACCTATAAACCTATAAGGATGGTATAACAGGTATGTGGGTAGGGATTACCTACAATATAGTACAGTAGGGGTGTGATTACCATTTACCCAAGTACAGTACAGCAGGGCTGTGGTTACTGTTTATCCTCAGGATGGTATAACAGGTATGTGGGTAGAGATTACCTCCAATATAATACAGTAGGTGTGTGGTTACCATTTACCACCAGTACAGTACAGCAGGCCTGTGGTTGCTGTTTACCCTCAGGATGGTAGAACAGGTATTTGGGAAGGTATTACCTCCAATATAATACAGTAGGTGTGTGATTACTATTTACCCCCAGTACAGTACGGCAGGCCTGTGGTTACTGTTTACCCTCAGGATGGTATAACAGGTATGTGGGTAGGGATTACATCCAATATAATACAGAAGGTGTGTGATTACTATTTACCCCCAGTACATTACAACAGTCCTGTGGTTAATGTTTACACTCAGGATGGTATAACAGGTATGTGGGTAGGGATTACCTCCAAGATAATACAGTAGGTGTGTGATTACTATTTACCCCCAGTACAGTACGGCAGGCCTGTGGTTACTGTTTACCCTCAGGATGGTATAACAGGTATGTGGGTAGGGATTACATCCAATATAATACAGAAGGTGTGTGATTACTATTTACCCCCAGTACATCGATTCTCAGTTAAAGCTTCTACTGTGTGACGACATGCGTGAATGGGCGTTCCTTCGTTGAAGGTTGTGCGTTAGGCCCGGCAAGCCAGCATGTAAAACTCTACTGCCAATCATTAGCGGACCGGAGTTCCGCTGTGGCGACCCCTAACCGGGAAAAGCCGAAAGACACACACACACACACACATTACAACAGTCCTGTGGTTAATGTTTACACTCAGGATGGTATAACAGGTATGTGGGTAGGGATTACCTCCAAGATAATACAGTAGGTGTGTGATTACTATTTACCCCCAGTACAGTACAGCAGGCCTGTGGTTACTGTTTAGCCTCAGGATGGTATAACAGGCTTGTGGGTAGGGATTACCTCCAATATAATACAGTAGGTGTATGATTACCATTTACCCCCAGTACAAAACAGCAGGTCTGTGATTACTGTTTACCCTCAGGACGGTATCACAGGTATGTGGGTAGGGATTACCTCCAATATAATACAATAGGTGTGTGATTACCATTTACCCCCTGTACAGTACATCAGGCCTGTGGTTACCAATTATTCTAAGACAGTTGAACAGACCTGCAATTATTGATTGCCTTCAGCACAGGATAACAGCTCTGTGGTTACTGATTATGCCAGTACAGTACAGCAGGTCTGTGGTTACTGATTTTGCAGAACAATAGAATGAGCCTGTGATTAGAGATTACCCTCAGAAGAGTATAACAGGCCTGTGGTTACCAAGTACCCCCAGTGCAGTACAACAAGCCTGAGGTTACCAGGTACCCCAGTACAGTACAGCAGGTCTATGGTTGCCAATTACCCCAGAACAGTAAAACAGGCCTGTGACTACTGATTGCCCTCCAGATAGTGTAACAGGCCTATAGTTACTGATTACACCAGTACAGTATTGTAGGCCTGTGGTTACCCATTACCCAAGGACAGTAGAACAAGCCTGTGGTTACTGATTACCTTCAGGACGATATAACAAGCCAATGGTTACCAATTACTGCCAGTACATTACAGCATGCCTGAAGTTACCAATTACCCTCAGGACAGTACAGCAGGTCAGTGTTTACTGATTACCCTCAGGACAGTATTACAGACTTGTGGTTACCTATTACCTCCTGTATAGTACAGCAGGCCTGTGGTTACTGATTACCCCAGTACAGTACAGCAGGCCTGTGTTTACTGATTACCCTCAGGACGATATTAGAGACTTGTGGTTACCAATTACCTCCAGTATAGTACAGGAGGCCTGTGGTTACTGAGTACCCCAGTGCAGTACAGCAGGCCTGTGGTTACTGATTACCCCGGTACAGTACAGCAGGTCTGTGTTTACTGATTACCCTCAGGATGATATTAGAGACTTGTGGTTACTGATTACCTCCAGTATAGTACAGGAGGCCTGTGGTTACTGAGTACCCCAGTACAGTACAGCAGGCCTGTGGTTACTGATTACCCTGGTACAGTACAGCAGGCCTGTGTTTACTGATTACCCTCAGGATGATATTAGAGACTTGTGGTTACTGATTACCTCCAGTATAGTACAGGAGGTCTATGTTTACCGGTTACCTCCAGTACAGTACAGCAGGCCTGTGGTTACCAAGGATGATTCTACAGTATGAGCTGAGTAACAATGATTGCTTTTAACAACTGGCAGTCTTTCTGGTGTCATTCTGAGGGAGATGTAATATTTGTCACTTGGGGGGACATGGTTAGTAGACCACATTACTTTGCCAAGGATGGTCTGCACCTTTCTCCTCTAGGCTTTCAAATACTGGCTAAAACTTTATCCACCCTATAGTTCCTTTATTAGGCAATGCCAAATTGACAAACCTGCCTACACAGCAAAATCAACTCAGCTGAACCTCAAGGTGTCACTGCTCAATGCCAGGAGTCTAAAAACAAACTAAAAAAAATACAGACACTCTCTCCAAGCCCTCCTCGCACTCAAGAATGTAGACATCTGTGCAAGTACTGAGGTATGACTTGAAGCTGCAGAGAGTATCCCGTCAGTGCAAGGTTTCAGTGCCTTCCACACTTTTAGAGCAGTAGCTGCACAGATAAGGGCTAAAGGTTGAGGTGTCTCAGTGTACAGCAATAACAAGCATGCCTCTAGTGTAGTCAGGATGACGTGCTGGAGTTCCTCCACATGCAGATCACCACAGACAAATTCCCATACCATATCCTAGCCAGCTACAGAGTCACCCTGCAAGTCCCAAGAAGCTCATAATACATACCTGGACATACTGGAAAATTTAATTACCCCTCTATAGACTATGAATATTACATGGCCTCAAATCTACAGGCACAGAGATTCCTGCACTTTCGTAAATACAAATATCTTTGACCAAATAGTGAATATACCTACTAGGGACTCCAACATACTGGGCCTTGTGCTCACAAATATGGGAGAATGCTGCAGGCTCCACCCTCATGTTTCACCCTTCCTGGTAAAATACAGCTATAATGTCGTCTCCTTTGAAATCAAAATCAGCTCCATAATCCCATTAAAACCACTGACAGTTAGGAACTAACACATTTCTAGCTCTAACGTATAGGGCCCTGGACATTGTTGGCTCCCTCCTACCTGCAACATTTACTGAAGCTTTATTTTCCTGTTATGTCACTCAGATCACCTGACTGTGAATTGCTGACTGAGCCTTAGAATTGCCTAGAAACTTCAGGAAAAGCTTTCCTTTACCTTCTTAGCTGTGAACTGATACCCCTTTTAGGAAACTGCTAAAGTATTATCTTTTTAATGTGCTGTATGTTACCCTCTACCATGGGCAGTATCCTCCTTCAGCACCTTTTGATTTCTGCCTAACGTCAGTTTGTGTTCAAATTTAAATTTTGCTTCTGTTCTCTGAGTTTGCCTGTGCCTAGTATTAAGCATTTAACGATTGTTTTCAACACACACACAATATACATTTATATGTATGTATGGGCGGGTCTATATTATATGAACGAAAGTTCATATAATCGAATGCTCTAATGAGCGAAAATCCCTGAAATCAAGATGCGTGCTGTGGGGTCGCAGTACAGTTAAGATTGGAGTATTTGTCCTTTCCTCATTGTAGTGTGATCTTGGAGTTGGAATATATATTTAGTGGGGGTGTGGGGGGCACAGCCCCCCACAATATCGTTTTCAATTTCTGGGATTTTCGCTCATTAGAGCGTTCAATTATATGAACTTTCATTCATATAATATAGACCCAGTATGTGCATATATATATGTGTGTGTGTGTGTGTGTGTGTGTGTGTGTGTGTGTGTGTGTGTGTGTGTGTGTGTGTTTGTGTGTGTGTGTGTGTGTGTGTGTGTGTGTGTGTGTGTGTGTGTGTGTGTGTGTGTGTGTGTGTGTATGTGTGTATGGTTTTATATCAGAAAATCGACTGGAAAGTCAAACTCAATACGGTCAAGATCACATCACTGACTTGCCGAACAGTCAGTGTTTGCACTGAGATTATGTTACATTGGAGATTGGGAAGTTTACCCTTTCCCCACTGTAGTGCTATCTCAGAGTTGGTACATACAATTTGTAGGGATGTGGTGTAGGATGTGCAGAAACACTAATTTTGTTTTTGTACATTTTTATTTTTTTGAAAGTTGATTATATAGTCTTGACCATATGGAGTATGACTTTCCGAGGAGTCAACCTTCTAATATAAACCCACAGGAGAAGAGAAACACACGTCACATATATGGCTTAAAATTTGGTGTTTTGATTCAGCATTGTAAGCTTTCATTATAATGAGACTCATTTTAATGAGTTTTCAGTATTTTGAAAATTAGGTATTGTGGTCTCAGTCAAATTAATTTCAGTATTTTGAGTTTTCAGTCATGTGAAATATATATATATATATATATATATATATATATATATATATATATAAATGTAAAATAATAGTTGCTTTGGTTGACATTTGCATTAGGTGATGTCCCAAACAAACAGCACAATATATCGAAATTTTGAAAACACAAATGTCAGCTCGCTACCATGCATGTGCTGAGAAACAGCCTTGGCGCACACAAAACTCAAAACACAAAAAAAAATACAAAAACATCTTTTTTTAGTGGGCAAGCCCCTTCTGCACCCCCAATACAGATGGTTGTGTGCCACACCTCCCCTGCTAATTATATATATGTATATACTAACTCAGAGACTGCACAAAATCAGGGAAAGAAAACATTCCCAACCTTGAAGAATTATGGAACCTTGTAAACCAGTCGACCATCTGTTTAATCGACCAGAAGCAGTTGACTAAACAGATGTTGACCAAACACACTGTCGATCAAATCATATGTAAACATATATAAATATATACATATGGGTGTACCTAATTCTAATGGAAATACCCATAGTCAACTGCAAAAACATCGATCACATATGGTCAAAAACATAGAAGTTGACACTGCAATACACATGCACCAAGAAACAGCCTCAGCACATGCACTTTCAAACAATAAATCAATAAATAAATAAATACAGTAAAACATTTTTTTTTTTACCAGGGGGTAAGCCCTCCCTACAACTCCCAACCTCCTGCTAATTATATATATATTAACTCTGAGATCGCGCACTCCCCAGGGGAAGGGGATACTTCCCTACTCATGGGCTGTCAGTCTTATATGACTGTCGATCAACTGCCTACTTGACTATCTGCAGTTAACTAGATAGCTGTCAACCTTACCCATGCTTGACATTTTCAGGTACAAGCATATATATCTTCCTTATATAAATCTTAAAAAAAATTGTATTTTTTTCTGTCATATCATTGATGATTAAAATCACTAAACAGACCTCAGTGTCAGACTTCATATCCTTCGGAAGATGCACTCTAATGCAAAATCTGTTATTCTATGAACTTTCTAAGCTTAAAAGAGCAGCATCTAAAATCTGTCTCTGATTTTAGGTCTTTGTCTCCATTGATTTTGGCTTTGCCCAAAATTCTTGTGCTAAAGGTTTGAGAGCTATATAGTTATAGCTGATGCTGAGACTGAAGTTTGAATCTTGCTTCTTGATGAAACTCAACAGAATGATCATAAAAGTTAACATTAAGAAAGGATAAAATAGTATTCATCTGTGGATAGTGCAGGCTAAATGTATACCTTTAAAATATAATTCTTGCTCTTTAATTCCATATAAATATATTCTATTGTTAAACACTTGTTTCATACACTCATCAGGTCCCTGTTATGTGCAGCATTTCTGTTTGTTGTCTAGAGTTTAAATAGTGCTAAAACAGAACATAACGCCATTTACTCTAGGTCAATCCCGCACTCTTGGTAAGATTTAAAAACTGAAATAAATGCTGACATCTTTAATTTTAGACATTATTTTGTGTGCCTTAATGTCTGAGAACTAGAAACATGCTACATGCTTTTCCATGATACCTAAACATGATCCAGTAATACAGCAGTATATACCTAGGAAGGGCAGACATTATAGTGTATCCTGATGGCTGATACTGATCAGCTGAAACAGATATACCTGGATGTGATAAAATCAGTGCGCAGTAACTGATGTGATTTTGAAATGGATGATTTGTTGAGAGAAACCGGTTATCTTTAGGGAAATGAGTTATGTCAGCAAAATCACTGCCTGGTCTTTAACAGGCATAGCTGCATTTACTAACGAGCTTTATTAGAATGCTTACAAATCTTAATAACTTATATTCAGCTGCATTTGGACAAGGATACCTTAACAGAGACAGCAAATCTACAAATGACTGAGTTTTCATTTCCCTTAAATAAGTCACACAAATTTCACAAAATCAAACAAGTGAATTGAATATTCTTAATCTTTTCTCATAAGCATGTCACATATATGTCACACGTAGTACCTCCCTTTGGGCTATCACATCCAGCTGATTTGCCTTTCTAACATATAGAGCAGCTTGAGCTAATTTTGACCTCTCACCCGTCTATTTTTCTGGAAGGTAGTTACAGTAACAGCATGTTCAGTACCCACCTGGGGCACGCAGTACAACAACTATCTCAGTTTACAATGCCTTAACATATAACATTAAGCCACAGGGCTGCCTGCCCTTCGGCTTGGCGTTGCAGAAATCCTGGCACAGATCATGTAGATGCCCACTGAGATCACTGAGCTGTGAGATATTTACTCTGACCACCAATTCTATCCTTTGGGATCATAATTTACCTTATGCTATTCACTGACACTACTTGTGGACAGGTAAAAGGTCTTCTGCCTTTCATTCCTACATAGCTGATATACATTTTGAAAAACAATGTCTTTTGGTGCACATGGGTTTTTCCTATAACCTACAAAAAACTACCCTGCTGATTATATCATCTCTTTAAAACCAAACCAAATGTCTCACACATTGCACACTATTAACTAACGATCAAAAAGCTTCATTAAAAGGCTACCATGATGGCAACTTACAAAATGGCGGAACCAGTCATTCCAGCCTGTAGTCAACTCATTCCAGAATATTTTTAACTATTTTTGTGTAATGTTAGATTACTGTGCTAAAAAAGGAACCAGGATAAAATATACCTTTGTATTAATTACTTTCTGCAAGTTGGGCAGTGTATTGAGTATAGCAGCCAGGCCTTGTAACACAGGCATGGTCAGTTCTGTCCACAGTTCTGCTGCTAAGTGTATTTTCTCTCTCTGTCTCAAGTCAAATCTGCATGATAGCCATACCTCTGAACCTCTCAGTGTAAGAAATCTGGACAAAGCCAGAAAAAATGGGGGGACAAAGGCCCATAAAATGGGACAGATTTTAAATATTGCTCCTATAAAGTTAGAAACTTGCTAGAATGATAGATTTTATATTATTATAATTTTTTGAAGGCTATGAAGTCTACAATTCAGATGTCTGTCATTAATTACTATTATTTAGTGACCTCAATTCTCAACAATTTGCCAGAAAACAACACATTTTATGTGAAACAGACTAAAAATAAGAGACAAATTCTGGACGTTCTGTGAAAATCTGGACAGTTGAGAAGTATAAGAGCTCCAGAGAAATATAGTTGCTCTTGTTTGGGTGTATGTAAATTAGAACCTCTATCCGTTTTACTGTTTAGAAAGCAAATCCCTGCCATGATAGCTAGAAGCAAGCAAGTCAAGGCAGGTGCACCCTTATACCTCCCTCACCCACCTCTCTTCTCTACAGAGAAAAAACCCTCACTCCTGCTTCATCATGTTTTATCAAGCTGTCATTCATCAGCTTTGTGTCTTTTTTATTTTGTCTTGTTTTGCTAAGAGCCCAAACTAATGCACATGGGACTTCCAATGCTCTAAGAGACCTAATAGAAAAAGCAGAAATCTAGAAATATATATGCTTCAACCAAATATCTGCAGTAGTACGTTCACAATATTTAGTTAACCTGCAGAAACATGAATTGAAACATTGCTGTTGACTAAACAGAACAATCACTGATAACCAGACTTATTTGCCACCGCTTACTGTCTGTGAGTGTTTAACTTTTAGCAATGCTCACACATAAGTTAGCACATTCAGTTTTGCCATTCTATACAACTCAACAATAGATGCAGGTGTGTATACCTGTATAGAGCTGACATAGCAGCTCACCTTTTCTTTTCACAGATCTGTGCACGTGTGAGGTTATCTTTTGAGTTTTGTACGACTATTGATCTTGTGTGTGTATCGACTATTGATCTTGTGTGTGTATCAACTATAGATCTTGTGTATGTATGACTATCAATCTTGTGTGTGTACCAATTACCGATCTTCTGTGTATGCACTGTTATTATACTATGCATGGCTAATACATATCAATGCTTGCTACTCTCTAGACTTTCCTCACCTTTACTTGATATCAGTTTATCTTCACTTCTACCCTGTATTACTGTAATTCTGTTTTCAGTTATTTGCATGCCCCCTGTGTTAAGGAAAGCATATGGTACTACTTTTAGTTTGACTCTGTTATCTACTATGACTACTTTGTGAATTAATTCATAATGCATGAATAATGTGTAAAACATATTGTCATCCAGTGCTTTTTTTGTTCGGCTCTCATTCACATTCCTTGAACTTCACACACACGTATATAAGACTGCAAGCTTACAGGCACTTTTCTTCTTGGATCCAATTTATAAACGGGCTATGCCTTGTACTGGTAAACCTTTAATAAATTCAAATAATAATACACGCTCTCTCTCTCTCACACACACACACACACACACACACACACACACACACACACACACACACACACACACGCACACACAATACAAACACATATGCATACGCACATACACACATACACACATACACAGAGTTCCACTGTAGGTGTTTTCTCTGCTGCGCTCTGTGCAGTTACTTTCAGCTTTTCTTTCCAGTATGGCTCTGCATTTTCTAATTTGTAAATATTTTTATTTGACCAGGATGCATTATATTGAACTTTTTTTTTTTTATAAAATTCAGCTATGATTTTATTTTACTATGTTTGAACTTAAGTCACTCGAACACCAATAAAGCGATTCCTAAAACATAAAATATGCAGTACCAAACGTAACAAGCGTGACATTAGCCCACTAATAATAAATATTACAATGGCATAGTTACAGGTGTTTGCTGCAGTGGTGCTCTAATGGCTTAAGTTCAAAAATGTAATATTGAGGTGAATTTCATTGTAGTGTATTGCATTGTGCATGCTGACTGAGCATGCTCCCTGATGTTTCCCCTTTTCTCTACTGTGGTGCAACTGTGGAGTTGGTATATATAACTTAGGGGTATGAGTGGGTAAGCCCTCCATATGGGGTGCAGGGGGCTTCCCCTGCAAAAAAGATTTGTTTGTATTTTTCTATATTTTTCATTTTACCATTTTTCGATATATTTTTCTATAAATATTGAGCCAAAAACTGTTCTTCGATTGGTAGTTAGTAAATGTATTATAACAGTGTGTATGCAGTCAATGGAAAATCAAATATTACTAGACATAAAGGAAGTACTCCATCAAGGCATTGCAAGAGTAGAAGGGTAAATATGGCTGGGATACTAGGGCATTAAACAATGTGAATTGAAGATTGGGGGATGCAATCAGGTTGTCTTTCTATCATATGTGTAAAACTGTGGGCCACATTCAATAAAGCCTACACTAAGTGTACACTGTTCTGAGTGAACAGACAACACAGACATAACTCACACCTTCTTCCTCCTAATTTTAGTTTTCCTGCTGATATTCTTGCAGTTTTAAATATTGACAGGGAATCATAAAGGTTACTACAAAGTGTAGACTACATGTACACTTAGTGTAATCTTTCTGAGTGTAGAAAACACAATAAATGTGATAAGAATTGTATTGAATACATATCGTGTACACTTAGTGTAGGCTTTATTGAATGTGGCCCACCTGTGTGTCTTTTTCTGTTTCAGTAAGCAAACAGAATCTGTTTATCACATTTGTCTGGACTGCTGACTGCTGTATAAAGGCACAAACAAAAAGATGAGAAGTCTCACATTGCAACCTGCTCCAGTGCAGCTAAGCAGGGGTGTTCTGTCCTGTTTGGTTAATATAACAACAGATGTCTTTTCAATTAACTCTTTTGTCACGGTCATTAAAGAAGTGGAGTGACCTTTTCACAAAAGCTCTAAAATAGTTGGGTGTGACTGCACAGGGAAATGGGGTATGAAATGACTGGCAGACATCATTTTGTTATAGTTCAGTGTAATGCAGCTTTTATTTGCTCAGGTTATGATAATATTAAAGGAAGTTGATTTTCTTTTCAAGAAAATTATTTTTACTGGCAAAGCTCTAAAAATTATCTGTACCCTTCAGGGATCCTTTGTTTTTTGCACTCACTGCCTTCAGCACTTGAAAAGGTACAGAAAATTCTTCGCAGAACAGTCAGAAACTATTATGAAAAGTAAACAATTAAAAAAAAAACTACTGCAGTTTTGGGTATTTGGGTACCAATATGCAAAATCTGCAATGAAACTTTCAAATGTGCCCAGAGTACATATGCCTTAACTGTCCACAGTTTTGCCGAATGTCCCTGATTTTTCCTCATTTTCTTTCGCTGTGACTGTCCCTTGTAAAAAGTTTGATTTTTCTGGTAAATCCCTAAGGATTACAGATGGTCGCTCATGCTAGATGTTGAGTTAAATGCTTCTTACTTTTCAGAAAATGCATATTAATGTAAAACCTTTTGTTCTATTAACTATTTAAGTGAATTACAGTAATATTTACAAATTGTCCTTGATTCTGGGCCTTTCTTTCACTATTATTCTTGGCTTTGTCTGCTATTCTTGAGAGGTAAGTCACACAGCAGTAGTGGTCAGTGTTTGATCCTGCCTCAGCTTTCAGCTTCGTGTTTTACTTAATATGTTGCCCGGAATATAGTTGTCAAACAATGCTGACTGACTCATACTGACTCATCAACGGATGCTGAATACATTTCTGTTTTGTACCTCTGCCTGTCTCATTTCACTGACCACATAGACATAGTAGTTAAAACCTTTTATTGCGTATATCCTGTTGTGATGTGGTAAACAGTTGTTTCTACCTTTGATATTAAATGCTATTGAGTGAGCTGTCAGTCACACATTTCATATGTTACTGTCAGGTATTTCTCCATATCAATCCCTCAACTTTCCATTTCCAAAATATGCAACGCTGTGGAGCAAATGGGCAAAATGTGGAACTCTTACTAATAACTTCAACTAGGATGCCGAGTGCATGGTTATTAACTGCTTCTTCATACTTAAAAGGAGTTATTTTGAAGACTTAATATGATTCTATATTATTCAGTAGTCTTTACAATGGATATTTGTTAAAATGCATTATTACAATGAATGTGTGCCAAACCATTTCAATGTGGAATAACATGAAACATGGAATTTGTAGGACCCAATAGGACTCGAAATGAGGAATATTCCTCATAATGAGGCACATTTGAGAGATGTCTCAATACCTGTCACCACAAAACAGACCAAAACCTAACAGGAGTAATAGCCATCAGCCATACTGTCAACAAGAACTGAGTCCCAGCAGTTGTCTGGATATAAATGCTGCTACATAGCCACATCACAACAACATTTTTGTAACTAAACTGGGCTGCCAAGTCTGTGAATTCCAGCTCAACTTACCAAGCTGGGAACAACAGTTTATTTTTATACTCAACAAGTCCCGCAGCAAATGTATATAGAACCAAGCAAGAATGACTTTAGCAGAACATAGCGACATTTGAAAAATAACATTACAAACCTCTCATGATGAGGGCATCGTGGGGCATATGCAAATCACTCCTTAAAGACTTACAAGTGCTCCACCTCAATGTTTTTTGAATATATAATGACACTGTACTTTACTGATATTACCAATACATTGTGTCTAATAAAGCCAGACAAAATTAGCTGTAG
>NC_056730.1:577779266-577809266 GCF_019279795.1 Protopterus annectens | reverse complement strand
TGCAACTTAGACAATTGGATGTGAAACCAGAAATTCATCCCTGGTTTGGCACCTATGTCTCTAATGCATACAGGTAACATGTAAATGGTTCATCTCCCAGGCCCATGCTTACACTTATCAAGGGTATCAGAACTTGTCAGAGATTTGGGATGCATGGCTAGGCTTAAAAAGGCCCTTGTGGTCATTTGCCTAGTAACCCCCTATGAACCTATGAACCTCTGTAGGGCATGCTGCCATTGTATATGCCTCTGCACTGCTGCCCAGCTTTGTACCATTGCTGTGCCAACAGCATGCCTTTTGACAAAGATCAAGTGTAATAGTGTAACAATGGCTTTAATGTAAAGTTAAGAAATAGCATTAAACTGACAAATTCACTAGGTGCAAGGGCTTAGTTTTTGGAGTGACTGCAGAGCAGAATTTATTCTTTTTATTGTGTCTCTCTTTAATCACTGCAACCTGATAATTTAAGTTTGCTTCAGTATACGTGATTCAAAGTAAGGAAAGTATAACATATTCCAAGGTTATGCATACTCAGAGTTGGTTATATTTACTAAGCAGGCCGCTTTTGCATATGGGGAACCAGCTTCTTTGTTTACTATCAGTGAGTTTTGCATCACAGGAAGAAACATTTCCTGGAGTGATGTACTTTAAATAGCAGAGTCAACAAAGGTACCACCCCATAGTGTAGAATTTAGTTCTAATGGCTCACCTTTAACTAATGCCTGGTCACCAAGTGCCCTGGTCCTGTTTTAGTCCCTGTCTAATATAGGATAGGAGTCTGTGAGATCAAAGAGAAATTTCTGCAGTAACTTTGTGTTTGTTTCATTCAATATCATCTTCCTAACTGTTGTTATCATGTATTCATCTTTCTGTCTATACTACAAGAAAAATGATGTACCTGTTTTACAATTTTGTTATAGCCAAAGTGAGATCAGAAGCAGGATTAATTGTTACATCACTGCCCCTGTACCAACCCTTTATCCATAACATACCACCAAAGGTGGGATTTTCTCTTTCTTGGCTCTGAACTGTATTTGGACATATATTGCACCTATTTTTGTGGCACTCTATATGCTCATTATTTGCTGTTGAAACTGCACATAGTGCTCTTGACTTTACATTTTGTTGTTTTTCTGTCCTTTTGTTGCTCTGGTAATTGGGGGGTGGCCGCGGTGGTGCAGCGGTTAGCATTGCCGCCTCACAGCAAGAGGTTCTCCGGTTCAATTCTCGGCTGGGGTGCCTTCTGTGTGGAGTCTGCATGTCCTCTCTGTGGTCGCGTGGGTTTCCTCTGGGTGCTTCGGTTTCCTCCCACATCCCAAAGACATGCAGTAGGTGGATTGGACATTCTAAATTGGCCCTAGTTGTGAGTGCGTGTGTGTGTGTGTGTGTGTGTGTGTGTGTGTGTGTGTGTGTGTGTTTGTGTGTGTGTGTGTGTGCACCTTCTGTGGAAGGTTGGGTGCTGGGCTGGCAACATGACACCATAAACCTCCACTGCCAATCATGAGCGGACAGATGATCCACTGTGGCAACCCCTAACTGAGAAAAAGCCAAAAGAAGAAGAAGAAGTTGCTCTGGTAATTGGGCTGATCCTCAGGGGAACTTCTCCAGCTGTGACCTGGGTTACAATAAGTGAAATACAGGTTGGGAGCGCATGATGACTACAACCCATAACACTGTGTCTTCAGCAGGAACAAACTGATAGCAATAGACATTTCTAAGCACGTCAGTACCAGACACTGTGACCAACTCACCTGGCTCTTTCCATGGACATTCCTACATACTATATAACTGTATTTTGTAGAGATGTTGAGTACAAAGGGGAAGGTGCCTAAGTACCCCCTAGCAATTTGACATCCCACACCCTACAATGTTCAGAGGACATTAGTGTAGAATTTTAATGTATATTCAAGTTTCCATCTATGACTTTATATAATGGGGAGGGGAGGAAACCACCCATGTCTCTGGTCTAGTCATCACTGTTGGTGTTACCAGGAATGAGATAGTATATATGAATGTTTACATAGTTTGTAACAGGGTGAGAATGACCTAATGTAAAAATTCTGACTCTCTCAGGTTGTGCCTGCCATATCCTTCCCAGCCACATTTGAAACTTAACCATCTTTCCAGGATTTGCAGTAGCATTCCTAAAGCACCTGACATTTCCATTACTGAATACAGGTGCAGGTAAAAGGATGAGACTCTGACTAAAACCCCCTTGAGTACCCACTTCCCTATAGGTCCTTTCTGACTCAGTTACACAGCAAACTTTTTTATTTCTTCTAGCATGTCAAAGGGTCAGTTGCTAGCGTCCTCTCCTGCTCAGCTTGTGAATCTGGGAATATTGAGGCAATGCTACAATTGCCTCATGTACACAGACAACCCTCTCCTCCTCCCACAAAACACAAATACATGCGAGAGATGCAACTATATAGCCAAACTGGAGGCTGAGCTCTCTCAACTCAGGACTGGCAAAACCAGACAGGAGGAGAAGGTAACCACACACACCATAAACCCAGTCTCACATAGAACTATCACAACTACAAATCAAACACATAAACACACAAAGACATACTCGGAGGCACTGATCAAAAATCTACCAAAACAGCAGAGGCCTCCAAAGCAGACACCCAAACAACTGCCACCTCATGACATAACACAAGCAACACATAGATCACAAAGTCAGTGTGCAAATCAGTCACAGCCCTTAAGGCCAAGCACAATGCCAGACACACTTGTCATAGGCGACTCCATAGTCAGACACACTGACGTCCCACTCACCAGACTGAACAAGGAGAGGGTCACAGTAAGCTGCCTGTCGGGCGCTAGAATCCGCCACATAACACAAGCACTCAGGTCACTCCACAGCAAGTACAAGTATGACTCAGTCATTGTCCATGCCGGTGTGAATGACCTGAGACGTACCTCCCTGGACTACATGAAAAGAGACATAAAGGAGCTCTCAGATTATGTAGCCCAGGCTGGTATGACCCTGACCCTGAGCAGTATCCTACCTTCACCAAGAATGATGCCACAATACAGAGACAAAATGATCAGTTTTAATAATTGATATATAGTAAAAATAAAGACAATCGCTGCTATGAAGACGCTATAAATTACCAGCACAACATAAGCCAGAATTAGATAAACAAGTAAATAAATCTGCTGGTAATAGCCCCACGTAATAAGTTATGAAGTCAACGTATGGTTTAGAAGCACAAGCAGTTTAGTTTTGCAGTTTAAGTTAGTTCAGCACTAAAAGTTCCAGTCTATTCAGACCATAGAATGCTTATAGTTGTTCATTAAGTTACAAATCACTTAAAGGCATAAAAATTCACATCTGTTCAGACCATCAATACCAAACTCCAATAGATAAATCCCTTGATGCACAGTACTGCCAGTTGATGAAAGAAAACATTCAAATATATTAAAAATTCTGGTTTATTAGATCCATGGTAAGCGCTTTCGCAATAAGCTTTTTCAAACCTTTAACATCCTTTTGCATCACTTCCTTTAAATACTACTACATTAATTGAAGCTGCCAATAATTTACTTAATTAATTCATTAAATCATTAGAAGCAAGTTACAATGCAGCCTTTACTTCTGCTCAAATGCTCTAGAATAAAATATGTAAAGTACATAACTTAATGGCTGATACATCAACATTACTAACAATAAATTAAAACCATAAAATCATGTTTTATTATAAAACATATATAAAAAGAAGAATAAATGTACTTATATATATATATGTGTATGCACTGGGGACCTAAATTATATTCTATGTCTTCTATTTTTAAGTATGGGTTTTAAGGGCACTCTGTCATTTAACCCTGGGGGGATGTGTGCACTCAATTTGATTCTCCACTGAGTTTCCACTGACTCGGTTTGATTTCTAATGTCACCCCCCCCTACTGGACGGTTCTAATACTTGTAAAACTGAAAATGTAAATGTATGTTCGGCACTAGTTTCCATTACATGTTTGGATAATGCATTTACTTCAGATTTAATACGTATTTGGTATATATGTTCACGAATACGTTGTTTTAACATGCGATTCGTTTTACCAACATAATATGAATTGCATAATGAACACATAGCCAAATATACTATGTGCTTGGTCTCACAATTTGCATTCACATTAATAATGAAACTATCACCTGTCATTGGATGTACAAACATAGGTGTATCAAGTATATACTTGCAATAATTACATTTATTGCAAGGCCTAGAACCCAAATTCTCATGCTTAGCTTCATGATTTCTCGGTGTTGAACAACAGAGCATTTTATATAGATTATTTTTGTTTTTGTAGGCAAAATTAGGATATTCTCCAATAAATTTGGATACTTCAGGATCCAATTTTAATATTTCCCAGTATTTAATAACTATTTCTTTCACAGAATTTATATCCTGTGTATAATGAACCGAGAATCTAAGTATATCCTTTTCAACATCCTGTATATCTTTACTTTTTAACTTATATTCATTAAAACCACCCTCAGAAAAGATGGGAATTGCTCTAGTGGATCTCATATCTCTAACTTTGTTGATTGTATCATCTATTTCACTTAACTTGTAGTTTTTTACTCCAAGTTTAGTTTTCATGTCCCTTAAACCTTGCTCAAATAGTTCCCCATCTGGTGTCAACCTAGATATACGCATGCCCTGACCCTTCATAACATTTCTAAAAATGTGTGGAGGGTGCATGCTATCTCTGCTTAACAAATTGTTTTTATAACAAGGCTTCCTGTGCACTCCGGTGTTATACCCTCCTTCTGGTAATCGCCAGATATTTATATCTAAAAAAGATATCTCCCTATCAGAAGAAATCATAGTGAATTTAAGAAAGGGAGTTAAAGCATTAATTTCCTTCTCAAATCTATCCAATTCAGCTGTATTTCCCTTCCACAAGAAAAAAAGATCATCTACAAAGCGCTTATAAAATACTACGTGCTTTTTAAAAATTTCCATTTTGAATAATTTTTCTTCCTCCCAACTTGCCATTACGAGACTGGCGTAGCTATTGGCACAGGAAGTGCCCATAGCTACACCATTCTGTTGCATATAAACTGTGTCCTTGAATAGAAACACATTACTTTCCAAGACTATTTCTAATAGAGTGCAAATTAATTCGGCTTTAGTAGGTAGCATATTAGAAAATGACATCAAATATGTTTGTAAAAATTCTAAGCCTTTGTCATTGGGAATATTAGTAAACAAAGACTTAACATCCATTGTTACCATAAGTATATTATCTTGGTCACAATAAGCTCTACTGGCTTCATAAAAATCTAACAAAAACATCCTAGAGTCTTTTAAAATAGTTCTATGATTAGCTACATAAGGTTTTAACATTTTTTCCACATAAAAGGAAATGTTTTCAGTGACCCAACCACGGGTCTGAGTGGTGGTCTTTTTGGGTCTTTGTGTATTTTTGGTATTCCCTTTATAATGGGAATAATAGGTTCTTCTATCAAGAGATAATTGTATAGGTCATACTGCATAATTCCTAACTTATACTTGTCTTCTAGGCTAGTATAAACTGCATTAACTACCCTCAGTAATTCCTGTTCTGTTATAACTTTATAAAAGCTACAATCGCTGAGCATTTCCTCCATGTAATTTTCATAATCTATTCTATCGAAGACCACAATGGGGCCTCCTTTATCAGCTGGCCTAATAGATATGTTATTATCAGTTGCTAGTTCATTTAATGCCTTATATTGTCTAACTGTTAGGTTTCTCCTTCTATTAATTGGTTTTCTAAATGATTTATACAATTCCTTCTCGACTGCTTTATTAAACACTTCTATAGTTGGATGTAAATTTTGTATGAATAAACTTGTTTTTTTAACACCTTGAATGTGGTTAGTATGCTCTGTATTAGCAAACATTACTTTGAGCTGTAAGTTTCTAGTAAACATTTTTAGATCTATAATAGAATCTGTAATAGAACTCATTCTAGAAGGAATAAAGGATAAACCTTTATTAAGTACTTCTAGGTCGTATTTGTTCAGCGGTCTATGTGACAGGTTGTGTACTAAGTTAGTCTCTCCCACATTTTCTTGAGTGTGGGTTCCCTTAATTCGTTGGTAGGTGCCTTTCTCTTTTGTCTGCCCCTGCTCATAGATCGTTCTCTCCCTTTGTAATGATGTTCCACTATAGGGAAAGGGTGTGGCAGTTCATGAGCTATATTTTCTTTGGTTGTTGTACGCACCTTACTACGTACTACCTGCTGTTGTTCTATAATTACATTAGATGTAGTGTTACTAGTCAACCCATTTAAATTATTAGAATTGTCTACAGTCTCCACTTCTGTTGGGACAATATTCACATTTTGTTGATTATGGTGTTCTCTGATATCTATTGGTTGACATTGGCTACTCATACCATCTATAGTATGGCTTGTAGTATTAACAGGTGTAAAGCCATTTTCATTAGTTGTAGTTAAAGCTCTTTCTCTAGTACTAATAGCATTATTGCCCGTAAATCTGGGCCATGTAAAAACTTGATTATTAGAAAAATCGTATATGTCTCTTGCTAGTTTATGTTTCTTTTGTTCACATAATCTTTTTTCATATAATGAGACATTATCCATAATGCGATCTAACTTAGGTTCCACTAAGACTTCACCAAATTCATTAAACAATGCATTTTGCTTCTGTCTAATAGAATCACATAGCTTCTGTTCATCAGGTAAAAAATACTCATTCATTAACTTCATATAATTGATACTAACATCTATATTCAATATTTGCCATCGTCTTAATAACTCTGGGTATAAATTCCCAGTCGTTGGCATTTTGAGTACTCGTAACCCTCTCGGTATAATACGTTTAGTTATACAAACTTCAAAATGGTAACGCAAGTTGGGAGGAAGAAAAATTATTCAAAATGGAAATTTTTAAAAAGCATGTAGTATTTTATAAGCGCTTTGTAGATGATCTTTTTTTATTGTGGAAGGGAAATACAGCCGAATTGGATAGATTTGAGAAGGAAATTAATGCTTTAACTCCCTTTCTTAAATTCACTATGATTTCTTCTGATAGGGAGATATCTTTTTTAGATATAAATATCTGGCGATTACCAGAAGGAGGGTATAACACCGGAGTGCACAGGAAGCCTTGTTATAAAAACAATTTGTTAAGCAGAGATAGCATGCACCCTCCACACATTTTTAGAAATGTTATGAAGGGTCAGGGCATGCATATATCTAGGTTGACACCAGATGAGGAACTATTTGAGCAAAGTTTAAGGGACATGAAAACTAAACTTGGAGTAAAAAACTACAAGTTAAGTGAAATAGATGATACAATCAACAAAGTTAGAGATATGAGATCCACTAGAGCAATTCCCATCTTTTCTGAGGGTGGTTTTAATGAATATAAGTTAAAAAGTAAAGATATACAGGATGTTGAAAAGGATATACTTAGATTCTCAGTTCATTATACACAGGATATAAATTCTGTGAAAGAAATAGTTATTAAATACTGGGAAATATTAAAATTGGATCCTGAAGTATCCAAATTTATTGGAGAATATCCTAATTTTGCCTACAAAAACAAAAATAATCTATATAAAATGCTCTGTTGTTCAACACCGAGAAATCATGAAGCTAAGCATGAGAATTTGGGTTCTAGGCCTTGCAATAAATGTAATTATTGCAAGTATATACTTGATACACCTATGTTTGTACATCCAATGACAGGTGATAGTTTCATTATTAATGTGAATGCAAATTGTGAGACCAAGCACATAGTATATTTGGCTATGTGTTCATTATGCAATTCATATTATGTTGGTAAAACGAATCGCATGTTAAAACAACGATTCGTGAACATATATACCAAATACGTATTAAATCTGAAGTAAATGCATTATCCAAACATGTAATGGAAACTAGTGCCGAACATACATTTACATTTTCAGTTTTACAAGTATTAGAACCGTCCAGTAGGGGGGGTGACATTAGAAATCAAACCGAGTCAGTGGAAACTCAGTGGATAATCAAATTGAGTGCACACATCCCCCCAGGGTTAAATGACAGAGTGCCCTTAAAACCCATACTTAAAAATAGAAGACATAGAATATAATTTAGGTCCCCAGTGCATACACATATATATATATAAGTACATTTATTCTTCTTTTTTATATATGTTTTATAATAAAACATGATTTTATGGTTTTAATTTATTGTTAGTAATGTTGATGTATCAGCCATTAAGTTATGTACTTTACATATTTTATTCTAGAGCATTTGAGCAAAAGTAAAGGCTGCATTGTAACTTGCTTCTAATGATTTAATGAATTAATTAAGTAAATTATTGGCAGCTTCAATTAATGTAGTAGTATTTAAAGGAAGTGATGCAAAAGGATGTTAAAGGTTTGAAAAAGCTTATTGCGAAAGCGCTTACCATGGATCTAATAAACCAGAATTTTTAATATATTTGAATGTTTTCTTTCATCAACTGGCAGTACTGTGCATCAAGGGATTTATCTATTGGAGTTTGGTATTGATGGTCTGAACAGACGTGAATTTTTATGCCTTTAAGTGATTTGTAACTTAATGAACAACTATAAGCATTCTATGGTCTGAATAGACTGGAACTTTTAGTGCTGAACTAACTTAAACTGCAAAACTAAACTGCTTGTGCTTCTAACAATACGTTGACTTCATAACTTATTACGTGGGGCTATTACCAGCAGTTTTAATAATTGGCTTAATTTCTGGTGTCATTCTAAGGGGATCCAATGTCTGTCTGCCTGGAATGACATGCTTGACAAGTCACGCTGCTTCACAAGGGACGGCTTGCACCTGTCACCCCTGGGTTTCCGGATATTGGCAAAGGCTCTTGCCACCCCCATAGTGCCTTTTTTAGACAAGGCTCAAATTCTAAACCCACCGCCCTAGAAAACAATAATGGAAAAAAACTAAGGGTAATGCTGCTCAATGCCAGAAGTCTAAATCTCAAGATGCACGCCCTCAAAGCCCTCCTCAGTATGGAGAACATCGATGTCTGTGCTGTGACTGAAACCTGGTTCAAGACTCCTGAGAGCACCCCAGCACTATCAGGTTTTACCTCATATCATGCGTTCCGGCCCCAAGACCTGGACCGTACCACAAAAGGAGGGGGTGTATCCATATTCATCAAGGATACCCACACCTCCAGGCTGGTGGCAACTCACGAAGCATCAGAGACCATTCAGGTGCAATTAACCATAGGCAAAACTGCTCTACAGTTTGTAGCATGTTACAGGCCACCCTCTCAAACTCAGGAACCCCACACAGCCTTCCTGAAGACACTGGAGAGTATAAATGTCTCTCCAAACACCATCATATTGGGTGACTTCAACTACCCAAACATAGACTGGGAACATTACTCAAGCCCCAATACCCTAGCCCAAAGGTTCCTGGAGTTCATAAACTCAAATGCTATGGAACAACTTGTCACCATTCCCACAAGAGGTGAAAATATACTAGACCTGATCATCACAAACATGGGGACAAAATGCTCCACACCGGAAGTATATCCCTCATTGGTGAGATCAGACCATAAACTAATCTCACTGGAGATCCACATCCCGCCCCCACCCCCAACAAAAAAGACCAAGAAATTCTCAAAAGCCAACTTCACACTTCTTAAGACTGGTGTGGTATCTTTCAAGGCCCCTGAGCCATTGGAAACCACAACCCACGCTGCTGAATCCCTTACAAATGCTTTCTACGAGCACCTCCAGGATTGCATGGATCAAGCAATCCCAAATAAAATCAAGACCCTTTCCACCAAAGGCAAGCGCCCGATCTGGTGGACCCCAGCCATGAACAAACTTTACAACAAGAGGAGAAAGCTACTACAAGACAGAGCAAAATCCCTAAAAGGGAAGACATCTCTGATCAATACTAGTAAAAAACTACGATCACTCATAAAATCATCCAAGGCCAACTTTGAGAGAAAAATCGCCAAGGACTCAAAAGACAATCATAAGGCCTTCTTTAGCTATGTTAGAAATCTGGGTGGAAACTCCCAGATATGCTCAGAATTAGTCCAAAATGATACAAAAATCACTGAACCCACAGACATTGCAAACATACTGGCAGACAGGTTCAGTGAAAATTTCTCCCCTCCTTCCCCCCCAAAAGGAGAAATATCTATCCCAGCAGAGTGTAGCCTCCCAATCATCTCAAATGCCCAGGTGAGAGCTTCTCTCTCTAAAGCTAAAAACACAGCATCAATGGGACCGGATGGTGTCCCCAGCTGTGTGCTACACGAACTCAATGAGGAACTAAACCCACACATAAGGCTGCTGTTTAATCTTAGCCTTACCACAGGATACTTACCCAAAGAGTGGCGTATGGCAACTGTGGTCCCACTCCACAAAGGCGGTGCTTCTACGGACCCTGGTAATTACCGCCCCATAAGCTTAACAAGCCTGGTCTGCAAAGCTATGGAGAGGATCATAATGGAACTCATAAATAAAGACATAGGGGACCTACAGACATTGGATCCTACTCAATTCGGTTTTGTCAAGGGCAGATCATGCCTCTTGAACTTGGTCAACTTTTTTGAAACAGTCACCAAGGCCATTGATGAGGGTAAGGCAGTTCACACAGCCTACCTTGACCTTGCAAAAGCTTTTGACACAATACCCCACTCGGGTATCATAGAAAAGCTCACCAGCTTAAATGTAAACCCATATGTCACAAGATGGGTTGCAAACTGGCTCAAGGACAGAACCCACAGGGTTAGAGTTGCTGGTGCCATGTCAGACTCCAAGCTGGTCACAAGCGGTGTCCCACAGGGCTCAGTCCTGGGCTCCCTCTTGTTCGGCATCTACTTTTCAGAAGTGCAGGCAAACATAGGAGGATTGTGGCTGACAAAGTTTGCAGATGACTGCAAACTGGGCGCCATAGTTGAAAATCCATCAGACACAGATATCCTTCAGAGAGGTCTCATAGAAATGGATAACTGGTGCCAGAGCCATGGCCTTAAGCTAAACGCCAAAAAATGTATAGTCATACCCTTTGGTAAAAACAAGGTAACCCCAAGTTACCACATAGGTGGCAATCCATTAAGCACAGAAGAGGTTATCAGGGACCTGGGGACCCAAGTTGACAGTAACCTTTCTTTTGACACTCACATTGCCAAAGTGGTTAGGAGGACCTTCTACATTGCCCACCTGATTATGAAGGGATTCACATCCAGATCAAGGGAGGTCATTGTTCCCCTGTACTCTTCACTTATCAGACCGATGATTGAGTACAATGCCCCATTCGGAATGTATCTTACCCGACACCTGCAGCAATTGGAAAGACCTCAAAAGTTCCTCACCAAAAGGATAAAGGGGCTCAAAAATATGCCATATGCTGCCTGACTGAAGAAACTCCAGCTCTATTCAGTCGCATACCGTCTGCTCAGAGGTGACCTGTGCCTGACATACAAGGCCATGTCCAACCCGGAATTAATGGACATGCTCCACCTCAAAAAATCCAAATCCACCAGAGCCACAAGAACAAGAGACTTAAACCTCAACACGGATATAAATAGGACGTGCTGGAGGGACAGATTCATCACCCAGAGACTCCCTATGCTGTGGAACAGAATCCCGGTCCATGTGAGACAGAGCACCTCGCTGGCTCTGTTCAAGACGAATCTTGACCAGTGGATGGGAGATCGTAGGTTTACCCCAGGGATCATCTCTGTATCACTGCTGGACAGAGGCATGGCAAACTAATGGGTATAGTATTCTTCAACCTAAGGGGTGGTGAAAGCCACACAACTCTGGCTAGGCTTATAAATGCCCTAGGGCAGATAGCCTAGTATGAGCCTATGAACCTATGAACCACTGCAGACATCAGAGGGTAGCCGACTCACACTGGCAGAATGTCATTGCTTTACGTATATTATCACACCTATCTAAAATGCACTGACTTACAAGATAAAGTCTGAATTATGCCTAAAGTAACAGTATACGGAATGTTGCCTCATCCTAGATATAAGTGTCGGCAACAGCAATTATAATCTGACATCCAGTACATCTGCTCTGAGGTCATATCATTGTAGCTCAGGTACAACAACTCATAAATAGCAGCTTGAATAGAGACGTTTTTATAATACTTGTAATTTAGCTTGTCACTATGTGAGCAGATGTGGGATGAGCAGAGTTTTTTTCAGTGGCAAGCTCCTGCATCCTCGGTGTGGAGGACATTGCTCTCTGCACTCCCCTTACTTTATTATTTTTCTCCCTTTAAGGTATCTTGCACCTTAGAGAAAAAACGATTACTGACAAGCAGTATATCGCCATATTTCACGCCTTCCCTGAGGTGCACTATCCTTGGCCCACCCACAACTTACTATCTTGCAAGTATTAGAGTTTCACTTCACTGTGAAGGAAGCAGTAAAACGTGCAAATGCAGCTCCAGATGTTATGCTCCAGCAGCTATGATTCAAGCTCACGAGTATTGCTACTATAGTTAAATAAAAGCTGTTGATACGGTTTGTATTTATTCCTATTCCAGATATTATGCTCCAGCAGCTATGATTCGAGCTCACAACTATTGGTACTATAGTTAAATAAAAGCTGTTGATACAGTTTGTATTTATTCCTATTCTGCATTTCATTAACAACTATATAAGTATTTATATATATCTGTATATTAGCTTTTGCCTGCTGAGCAAAGTCTAGTTAGAAGGACCAGGACACCAGGACATCTATTAATCAATTGTTTTGGTGAAATTCCATGTTCAGTCAAGAACATTTGATCTAACACAGAATTCAAACCTTATTTTTTGTGGATGGCAAAGTCCCCACACCTTTTCTCCCTGCAGGATTTTTCACTCCCTACATCCCCCTTACTTATATAATTAGGTGTGAGGTAATTACACCATGGGGAATAAGGAAGTTCCCAAGCAGTGACCACTGTAAAAGTTGCTCTATCTGTCCTCTATACTTGGCCATTTCACAGATTGCTTACTACTTCATGTCTTGTTCCCCCCACCCATCCAATTAACAAACAAATCTATTTTAAAAAGCCTTCTGCCACAACTCCCTTAATTCCATTTCTGATGCTACACTGACTTGTGTTTCTTAACAGATGACTGTCAGTCCTGCTGCTAAGTATAACCACCTGCTCAGTTCTGTGTTGAAAAAAACAAGAATATGGTGTTAAAAACACAAGCAAATGCTTAACTAGTTAGATACTTTAATGAAAAATAGTAAGTGCTTTCATCTTCACCTTAGCACGGATTTCATCAGTTACCTTACTTCAAGCTTTATTAACCTGAACTCCCTGGGGCTGATTCATAACTCTGACAATATTATTTATGTTTCATTTTTGTGTGTAGGAGCCAACAACTTGTTGTATCAGATACCATTATCTGGGTTCAGCTAAACGCATGCTTCCTTACAGGATGGTTTTCTGCTGTGGGTGCCATGTAGGTCACTTCAGACTATCTAATCTTTGTCTTACAGCATATTTCCATCCTCAAACAGGTAAAGTCTCTCTCTTTATTATCAGTTTCCTTTTCTGAAGAAAGAAGTACCTTCCCCTAACATACTCCTACTATTTCAGTTATTCTTGCTTCCTAGCATTTATGACTGCAGTATGGCCAAAGGACAGAACATAGAGATCTGCAGTGAAACAGACAGTATTTTATTTTGTGTCGGGCTTAATCCTGTTTTGTTGTGTTTACTTTATTTATTTTGGTACGTAAAGTACTTAGGCTATAAGCACTATAATAAACTTAAATTTGAATAATGTTAAAATTAGGAAAGTGAGAATTAGACCACCTTAGGGGGTCTGTCCTTGGTCTGGTACTCCTCAGTGTGTTTGACTCAAACATCTCCAAGGTAACAGAAGACAAGGTCAAGCAGGTGAACCAGAGACAGGTTCAGTACTGGGCAGTGGCGGAAACAGTTTAAGTAGGGTTTGGAAAGAATGACAAAGTAGGCAGAAAGGTGACAGTTGCAAAGTATTACACCCATCAAGCTTAGTATCAGCGAAGGGGAAGGTCTGCAAATGGTAGCAATAAAACAGAGAAGGGATCAGGAGATGTCAATCTCTCTTGTATTGGACTAATAGACACAGAGTGAAATGGCAAGGGCAACAGCATAGAGAATGCTGGGGTGCATCCTAAGGGGAAAAGATTGCAGAAAAAGAGGAAATATTCTAACATGCCCCTGGTCAGGTTACATCTTAGATACGGTGTACATCCCTGGAGACCATACAAAGAGAGGGCCATTAGGCTGCTGGAAGGAAGCTAGGGGAAGCAACCATTACAATCTGCAGGATGGAGGGGAAAGGATATGATTACACACTAGAAGCACTTCCAGAAGAGATGGGGGATACAAAAGAGGCTATCATGAAGAAGTAAGCTGGAGGAATGAATAGGAAGATATGGACAGCAGATTGTAGGGACCAACAGCTCATTGGATCTGTTGAAATATTTCTTATGGTGAAAGCTGTAAGCCCATAGAATGGACTCAAGAATGTATATTGAAGAGAGAATCCCTGGAGGCATTTAAAATGACATGGGACAGGCAGAGAAGAGGGGAAGAAGGAAGAGAATGATGCAAGAGAGGTAGAATATAGCTCCAGAGACCCCAACCTCATTACCACAATCAACAGAGCATGCTGGATGGGCAGGTTCAAAACCCAGAGACTGCCCATGCTATGGAACAGTCTTCTCATACATGTCAAGCAGAGCACCTCACTGGCCCTCTTCAAGAGAAATCTTGATGAGTGGATGGGAAATACAAAATTCAGCCTGGGGATCACTCCAGTGGCTTTACTCGACAGAGACACTGGGGACTAAGGTCAGGTGGCACAATGCCAGGGTAATGTTATTGGCTAGGCTTGTAAAGGCTCCAGGCCCATTAGCCTGGTACACACCTATGAACCTATATTACTAGCAGCCTTCCTGCCTCCTTTTTCCTCCCAGCAAACTAATGTAATGTAATCGTATGTCAGCACTGAACTCTGGGGCTGTGAGGCAGACACCTTATTCCCTGAGTAACCATGCTGCCTAAGGAGTTTCTCCTGCCAAAGTGCTTCATCTTACAATTCATGTTAGTGATACCCAGCTAACACCTTCTAACAATATCTGGAAGCATAGCCTGTAAACTACTGGTGCCATCTGAGGTAACTCTTAGGATTCAAAAGGAAATGCACTGCAGGTACTAAGAACTGCATCCAAAAAGGCTGTTTCCATGATGGCTGGAAATTGTGATTCAGAGATGTATTTAGCTCAATCAGGAGTGACATCATTAATGGCTAATTTACATGTCGCTGAATTGCATGATATTATCACTAGCATTAATAAGCACTTTCCTGTGGTAATCACCTCTGCTGGCCCATGCATCATGTTGGCACAAGGTACCCCCTCAGTCATTCTCACACACAGATATGTGCGCACACACACACACACACACACACACACACACACACACACACACACACACACACACACACACACATAGAAACACAGACACAGAGACACATACGCAGACACACACACAGACACACACACACACACACACACATAGAAACACAGACACGGAGACACATACGCAGACACACACACACACACACACACACACACACACACACACACACACACACACACACACATACAGACACACACACAAAATCACACACACAGTGCAAAACTCTTAACAGTTGCTTATTTTATAGAATATCCTTACTGTGGCCTCTTATAATTTCCCTGCCCCTCATAAAATTACAGATGATTACAGTCAATCAGTAATGCCAGACATCAGAGTTTCCTATTTCTTATTTTTCCAAAACTGCATCGTGATGCAAGACTTACTTTTATATTTAAAGGGTATCCTTGCTGTCTAGGGGTAGCACAGAGGATTACATTTCTACATTGGTGACAAGCTATTTTCTGTGCTAATTGCATAGAGTTTGAAGCCTTTTCCTTGTTTTTTCATCTTGAAGTAACCTATGGTAATACTTAAAGACTATCCCCGGTGTCTAATGTTTCCCCCACCCACACGTCTTTCATGCTATAACACTGTTGTATGACAAATAGTAATAAACCCTATTTTCATTGTTCAGGTATTCAGTATTTTTTCCCAGAAATAGTGATACTTTTATTTATTTATTTGGGTTGCAACATAAGATGCTTCAACAACAGAACAGAACCATCATTAAACAGTATTAAAATCGTTCTGAAATTGTAAAACTAGTGCAGAGGCACAGAATCACAGGCCAGCCACAGCCTGAAGTTATTTACATCCGTATCAGTATCAGAACAGATCCAAAGGTACAAGGGTCATTCTGAAGATTCCAGAACAAGACAAGGCTGAACACAATGACCTGTTAGAGCACCCATCTCACTGAGGGCAGGTAGGGTGACAGCAAATCTGTATCAAAGTCCATCTTACCACTAGGTAATAATTAAACAAAGTGCAGGTCAGAAAGGCTCCGTTTATTAAGTTTGTCAAGTAGAAAATAATTCAATCAATTCGTTCTTGGAGGAGAACAGTATCAAACTGGTATCATCACAGTGGAAAGATCAAATGCAGCTGTGAAACAGGAGTAGATGGGGAAATATACTTGGCAGAAGAGTGGAAACAACTAAGGCAGGGAAAAAGGAGCACAGAAGCATAACATGACATCAGAACTAGGCAGTGCATGCCAAAGTCCAAATTAGGGTCTGAAGATAGAGTCCGTGAGCACAACAATGTAAGAAGTGGGTCAGCTTGTGTCTAAGAGTCTTGGAGAAGGCACAGTCAGATTGGTTACACTGGTTCAAGTATTCTCAACCCATTTTTAAGAAATTTACCAATAAACTGAGGAGTAGAATTCAGTAAAAAAAAATCTGTTAATGTTTAAGAAGTTTAGTGTTGAAATCAGCGCAAAAGATTTAGCCTCAGATAAGGTATGATGGAGAAATGAAAGAGTAAACACACTGTACCCGGAACAAGAGGGTGGGAGGCAAAAAAAAAAAAGAACCAAAAGGGAGCAATGAATGGAAAACTTTCTGATTAGAATTCCTCAGAAGTGGATGTAATCATGTGACATGCAACTTTAATGTCAGAGGCTTGTGCACAGCACGTCTAATGCCATGCATGCGCATATGTACACCACATGTGTCCCTTTGGTCATGTGACATGCAACTTTAATGTCAGAGGCTTGTGCACAGCACGTCTAATGCCATGCATGCACATATGTACACCACACGTGTCCCTTTGGTCATGTGACATGCAACTTTAATGTCAGAGGCTTGTGCACAGCACGTCTAATGCCATGCATGCGCATATGTACACCACATGTGTCCCTTTGGTCATGTGACATGCAACTTTAATGTCAGAGGCTTGTGCACAGCACGTCTAATGCCATGCATGCGCATATGTACACCACATGTGTCCCTTTGGGTATGCCATTATGATATCTGAAGGAGTAAGTGAAGGATACATGTACTGCCTATATGTATGGCTTTAAGTAATTATTATTTACTGTCAATATAATGTTAAGTTGCACAGCTACACAACAAACTGATGACAAGGCCAGTGCAAATATTGTGATAGCTCTCTAATTCTAGAAGGCGGGATACTCTGGTGGAAAAGGGTTGAGAAAAGAAGGTATAGTAGCAGTTAGGTGCCAACACCCAATGCATTGAAGCCTGTTTGGCTGAACAAAGAAAACATAAACAAGCTGCTCTTCAAAACTGATATTCCTTACCTAGAGGCCTAGCAAGCTCAGGAGTAGTTATTTTATTTGGTTGGTACAACGGCCGCCAATCCCTGCATGGGGAGAGAGTGCAGGGTGCTTTGTCCTCCATATAAAAAAATCATGAATTATTCATCTATTACATCTTTTAAATTTGACTAAATGGGCTTAAACTTGTTGGGTATTAATGCAATGCATGATTGACACAATCAAGAACAAAGCCTCTTGTCTAACAAGGTACTACTCTGTGGTGAAATGACAAATCGTATCAGCGGAAGAGCAATCATAAGTTATTCTGCATAGTAAAATGACTTTCATATCTGCTTTCGAAAAACGTGATTTGGAGGAAAGAAACACTGAATTTTACAGTTTTTATATAGCAGATTGTACAAAGTTTTTAAAGATAAGTATTACTGAATTTATTTGTCAAACAGACACTGAAATTTAAGCATGACATGGATTATTAATATTCAGTAAATTTTGTATGTAACTTATTTAAAAAGGGTATTTTCCTGTTTAGGAGATCATTTTTAAGTATACATCTCAACTCCTTTGCTTAACAATCCTGGAGAAAGCCAAAAATAATAGAGCAACAAAGGTCCAACATTAGAGACATTTTTTAAATATGACTTTAATTCACTTAAAAAGCTAGTATAACAGCTGGTTTTGCATCAAGGTGCATTTTCGGAACAGTAAAATGTATATAACTCCATCTGACATTACTGACTGACTGTAATTCTTAGTGATTTACCAGAAAATCTAAAGTTTTAAGAGGGACATGGGGACAAAAATATGAGGCAAAATCCTGAACAGTTAAGAGGCATGATTCTACTGTCAGTGTACAAACACTTTATGACATTAAAAGGGAGTACTTCACTGAAATTGAATGCTGAAACAGACTGAATATTTGTCATCAAATGCATTATTTAAATGCAAAACACTGCAGTTTTCCAATATTAAAGCAAATGGATGTGTATGCATGTCAAAGATATTGTTTCTTGTCTGCTTAAATAAATGAAAAGCCAATCAATATTTGGAAGGAAAAAATAGAGGGATATTCAGAAAAAGCACTTAGCAAAGTGGCACTTGATGTGATTATATCTGTTTTAAATCTTTCTTAGTTTCACAGAATGTGGTTAAATATGCATCTAAAACAAATGTTTTTGCACTTAAGAGCATCAAAAATTTGTTTTAGATGCAAATCTATCACATTCCATGAAACTACGCTAGATTAAAAAAAACACTCGATTGTGATAAGTAGCACTCCCTAAGCATAGTCTCTGAATATTCCCCAGAATTTATAAATCTGAGCATAGTTGCAAAACAAATCACTGTCTCTGCCATTGTAAGAGAAATGCTTATAGATCAGGTTGAGTGTATCAGAAGGACTTAAACCTTAAGAGAAAAACTTTCTGGTTGAATGTGGATGCCATTTTAGAAAGTCTGAGCATGTTTGAAACATCACTGTTTTTGGTGTGACTATGGAAGACGGGACAGTTTACCGACCGAACAGAAAAAACTGAGAATGCCAGTGTTGCTAACTGTAACGGACAACAAGCTATATGAACTATCACAGAGCACCAACTAAAACGTCTAAACTAATGCAAGGAATTGTAGAGACTTATAAACACAAATAATGTAAGACTCCAATCGGTCAAACTGATACAAAGGAAACCACCAACGAATTTCTCCACAGCAAATTGTTTTTTCAGCAAAACACATCCACCCTCTGAGGTGATACTACATAGTTAAGCAAAGTAATGTAAGTCATGCGCTTTCATCCATACCAGAGTGGGGCTTCTTCAGAACTACCAAGACTCATTAAAAATCCAATATATACTAAATCAAATCAATCAGTGGCACATAATTAGTGAAACCTTATTAGTTAACTGGCTTCCATTTTTGAGTTGAAATTGTAGAGACTTACAGATGCATTTTAGTCCAAAACCTTTGTTATCTGTAAAATGTTTCTAGCTCCATAAGAATCATTCTTAATGTCAAATAAATCACACACTAGCCATGGTGACTTCCTATATTCCATGTATGTGTCAAAACTATGGAACTCTATTTCCCCTACAATATGACAAATATCTTCCCCAACCTCTACAAAGTCAAATTAAAGGATTTTCTTTTTTTAATTTCTGGCTCTACAACTCTGCCTGGTCTGTGGGATAATTGCATTTCGAAATTATTACTAGTGTTACCCTGCCTCACCCATCTTCCTTTACTATGCACTATCATTAACTCTATCTCCCCTCTTTCTTTGCATACTGACTTTCTAAGTACTGTTAAATCCTTTCTACATCCAACACGTACTCCTTACGTTTAACGTAAACCTCTTCCTGACACTTTCCCTAGTTAGTCTCCTGTCTTCTTCACTTTAGTGCCAATAGGCTTTTATTCTTTCCTACGCAGTTTTTCGCTTGCTAACTGTTTTCCTTTTCTGCATATCTTTATCTTAGCTCTACTGCTTTTTGTACTAGATCTAATTCCTTTCCTACTCAGTTTTAGGTTTGCTGCTTTTCCCCTTCCTTTATATATCTTTATGTCAGCTCACTTTTTGTGCTTTTTATATCAATGTATGCATTCTCCTGTCAAATATTGCTTTCTGTTTTAAACATTATTTCATTTGTATAAAATACTGTTATTATAGTTTATATATATTTTGTAGTTTATATATATTCTGTAATTTCGGAAGCTTTTTTCCCCAAGCCTCCACTGAAAAGAGGACTTGCATGAACCAATTGGACCATCTGAAAAAGATATGCAATAGATAAAGAAATATGAGATATGAAAACATTTTGGAGTCTACAGCAGAAATATGTAGACTAACCAAGAATTGTCAGCTTGGAGGAGGACTTGCTGGTTTACTAAGAGATAGGTTTGTGTGTGGCATCTGCTACAAAAACATACAAAAGAGACTTCTCTCTCTGTGTAAAATTTCACACTTTACCAAGCGTTATGCATAGCAGTATCAAATGAAACAACATTCAAAGGCACTTTAGAATTACAGTAAAATGTGACTGACCATGCCATTTGCAGAAATTGGGCCTCTTAAATAAAGCAAGTTTTGATGTGGCAGAAAGTTTCATACAGCTGATTTTTTGTTGTTTATACAAAAGACTAAAGAAGATGTTCATAGGTTCATAGGTAGGTACTTGGCTATCGGCCCAAGGGCCTACGTAAGCCTAGCCAACAAGGTTCCCTGGCTTAAAAAGGACAACAGTGAGAGGACATGTAAATAGAAAAGTTGTGGGAAAGATACTGAGAACAAAGCTATGGGATGCAGGTAAGCAGAGACAGGAATTAATTTTTCAAAGATGAGAATTCATGTTGTAGAAACCTCAGGCATATGACTGGCTAGAATGGTTTCTGCAGGTTGTATAATACAACAAGGGGTTGCAATAAGGGAGTTATAGTATAGAATGCATTACTACCTCCATTTTTGTGCTGCAGAATGAGCCTGCATCTAAGTGGACAGAGGACTGTGTACATGTCATCAGGGAAACAAGGAAAGTGATGATGCCAGACTAGGTGTTTGGCTTCTTTGTCCCTTCTTTGCCTGTTTGGCTGCTATTTGCTGAGTAGATAGGTAGCATACTCACTTTTGATGCTATAAGACGAGTAGACTGGGGATTCTCTTCCCACACCAGGTACTTGGATTAATTTTCCAGTATTAACACTGCAGTACATCATCTGAGTGTGAGTGGGGTGCTGCACTCCAAAGGGACCAGCCTGCAGATGAGATGTTAAACTAAGGTCCCATCTGTATGACTTGGTTGTAGGTCAGTTGAATCCAATGGTGCTGTCTTGGCCAAATTATCCCCAGCAGTATAAATGTCACTTTGGGACTCTTCTGAAAATAGGGACACACCCAGGGATACTAACCCAGCAAACAAGTAGTACAAAATATTAGTAAATATTATAAGCTTCATGGCATTCATTTCATGGTTACTGACTAAAACTATTTAATACACACACACACACACACACACACACACACACACACATATATATATATATATATGTGTGTGTGTGTGTGTGTGTGTGTGTGTGTGTGTGTGTGTGTGTGTGTGTTGTTAAGCAGGGTAGAGCACTGACCCACATGGACTTTATTTAGACTCAGTCCAAGGCTACTGTCTGGTTAAGTGACTTAAGTAAAATCACATAGTAGGCTGAGGGGATCAAGCCTTGGAAGCCCTTATCCTGGTCTGGGGAGTGAAAAATATTCCTTCAGTATGTTTATAGGAAAAGGTTTAGACTGGTTACCAGATCAGCATCTGGTGGAAGCCATTTTAAGTCCAAGAAATGGTATCCATGAAGACCATAGAATGTCTGCATTACTAGCCCCTATTCCTAAGGAACACTCACATGATATCAAATAAAATGGCATAAAGCTACATAGTTATACTTACTGACTACATGAAAAGGCTGTGGGTCCAACAAACATGCATCCAAAGGATATGTACTACAGGGCAGTGTTTGAGTGGGTATCTGTAATACATCCTTTGGTGCAAACTGAAGCCAAAAATAGTCCACTACTGTAAAGTATGTAATTCCATTGTGATAATTCCAGCTAACTTAAAACTTAGAGTGATGGACATTATAAGGAAGATGCACCTGAAGGCAGTGAAAAGGTGTTCCCAGACCACACCCCTCTATAACTAATACTACTCTCCTCACTTCTAATATACCATAGACTCTCTCTATATAACACTATCTCCTTTACACCAACACCAATATCCTATCACTGTCCTACTGTTACTTTTCACAACATGCTCTCTAAATACTCCTCCATCTTCCCTTCACTATTACTTCTCCTCTCCTTATCTTACTTCCACCATCTCTCCCAGCCTACTATTTCCTTCAACTTCCAATCCTTTCATATAACTAACCACCACAACCCACCTCCATTACAATCATACTCTCTCATTTCCTCCTATCTATACCACTCAGACAACCTTCTTCTTTTTCGATTCAAACTTATCCCCCATCACACAATCTCCATTCCTATAGGCACTAGCAAATCCCTCCATTTCACAATAAACCCCAATCTCGCTACCCTGCTGTCTATTAACCTAAACTATTACATACAAAACCTGATTAGTACTCTCTTATCAGGTGACATCCATCCCAACCCAGGTCCTGCCACTATAACCACCGCAACTAAATCCTTACTATTCACTTCCTTAAACTCACAAAGTATCGTTAACAAAGTCCCCAACCTTCATGCTTGGCTTATACACAATAAACCTGACATCTTGACTATTTCTGAAACCTGGTTGAAACCACATATTAAGGACTCTGAAGTAGTTCCCCCAAACTACTCCATCATAAGAAAAGACAGACCTCTCAAAAAAGGCGGAGGAGTAGCCCTTATATATTCCTCCTCCCTAGTAGTTTCTCCCTACAACAAACCTATCCCACACTTTAACAACGCTGAACTTCTCCTTACTCTATTACAAATCAATAACTACAAACAAATATGTATAGCTTCCCTCTATATCCCCCCAGGTGACAATATCTCTACACTTTAACTTATCCTTTCTTGGCTATCCAGTAACATTAGTAATGAAACCATAATCCTTGGAGACATAAACATTAACTGGGCCCTTATCCAAGCTCCTTTAAACACCACTAATATCAACCTCTACCATTTCTCACAACTGATCAACTTGCCTACTCACCCAGCCAAAAACCCCTCAAATGGGAGTATACTGGACTGGATTCTAGTCTCTCATCCCCACTATTTCACCAAAAGTGGCATCCTTCCCGACCCACTAGGTGACCACTTACCCACCTTTACCCACCGACTTCCCACTATCCTTCAACAGACCCACAACTTCATTACTATCCGCAACCAAAAAAACTTCAACCCAATAACCTTTTCAAACTCACTAAAGGCAGTAAACAGGACTTGTCTAAAAACATTACCTCTAGACAACGCAGTCTCATACTTCAACTCAACATTCTTAAAATTACTTGACTCCCAAGCTCCCCTACGGACCAAGAGAATAAAAGCTAAATCAGCCCCTTGGCTATCTAAAACTACTCTATCCTTCATGAGACAAAGAGACAAAGTGTGGGCACACTACCAAAAACATAAGACAACCCCACTCCTCAACGAATACAAACTGCTCCACAATAAAGCTAAGAAACACATCTCTTTTGAGCGACAAAACTATTTCTCTACACTCCAAAACCAAAACAAAAACAACCCTCAAAAATTCTGGAAAGGAATCTCCACTCTCCTCCACCCCAGCAAACCAGATACTCCTACACCAGATCCAAATGCTCCAGAACTAGATTTAGCCACCCAATTTAATTCCTTCTTTATTGACTCTATTTCAAAACTGACCTCCTCATCCTCTATCTCCTCCCCATCTTCTAATACCCCATCACTCACCCCCATAATCTCTACATCAACACCCTACTCCCAATCCACCAATTCCTCTACCCCCTCTTCCACACAAATTCTATCCTCATCCATACCACCCCAAAATTCAACGCTGCCCGACTGCACTCTCTTCACTTTAAATCCCATTCCTATTACTACTATTAAGAAACTCCTCCAGAAATTGAAACCATGTACCAATGCTCCTGATAATATCCCTTCTTACTTTCTTAACATTGCTGCCGAAAGTCTGGCCTACAAATTAGCATCCTAATTAACCGCTCCCTACTAGAAGGCACAGTTCCCCAAATTTGGAAACAAGCCTTTATTATTCCACTACACAAAGGTGGTAACAATAATAACATTACCAATTTTCGTCCCATAGCCATCCTGTCCCCCATTTCAAAAATCCTCGAAAAATGTGTGCAAATCCAACTCCTTCCTCATCTCCTAGACAACAACCTTATAACCCCCACGCAGCATGGCTTCAGACCTAATCATAGCACCATGACTGCCCTTCTCTCATTTCTTGAAATAGTAAATAAAGCCCGAGACTCTGGACAAATCGTTTCCACCTTACTCCTTGATCTTTCCAAAGCCTTCGATACTATCTCTCACAGCCTGCTCTTAACTAAACTCTCCAAACTCTACCTATCCTCCTCCTCTCTGAACTGGTTCTCTAGCTATCTATCCAACAGAAATCAAGCTGTAAAATGGAAAAAAGCAACTTCCTCTTTCCTAAGTACCCCTACCGGAGTTCCACAAGGCTCCATATTGGGCCCTCTACTCTTCAATATCTTTATTAATGACTTCCACAAATCTATCCCTTTCTCTAGCATTATCCAATATGCAGATGATTCTACTATCATCTGCTCTGCCTCTTCTGTCTCCACCCTACAAAAACTTACTCAAGACGCCTTCTCTTCCACAGAGCAATGGATGCTAAGCAATCATCTAGCTCTCAATGCCACCAAGACCAAATTAATGTTATTTACTCCCTTCAAACTCCCTCCCCCCAACACGAACTCACTCTTAGTTACTAGTCAAAATATCTCACCTCTTGAAATAGTGTCAGAGACCAAACTACTTGGGGTCCACATTGACAACCAACTAAAATTTAATTCCCACCTACAAAAGAACATCAAAAAAACACATCGCAAACTTGGCATGCTGGATAGACAAAATGCCTACCTCACACCTACCACTAAAATCACTCTAGCTACTTCCTTCCTTATTCCCTCCCTCCTCTATGGTGCCTCACTACTTACTAATCTTCAGTGCTTGTTAAAAAAACAGCTCACCTCTTGCTATAACAAAATTGCTAGATTCGCTACCACTCATAAGTCTTCCACTCACCACTGTCTCTCCCTCCATAAACTAAAATGGTTAGAACTTCCCAACTATCTTGCTTACACTCAACTAACTCTAGCTCACAAGCTTATTCTAAACCCCTCCAACTGTCCCTCCCTCTCCTCTGCCTTTAAAATGCACCATCCAAATAGAGTTCTAAGGTCTAATAATCAAAATCTATTAGAGGTCCACAAACCGACTCATCCCCCCAGGCAAAAACCTCCTTTCCTTCAGCCTTGCTCGCCTCTGGAACTCCCTACCACCAAACATCCGCACTACCTCTAACCACTCTACCTTCAAGAAGTCACTTTTCTTACACCTAGCATCTCAATGGGAATGCTCTTGTACCCACCCCACATAACCAACTCTACCTTTGCCCTGTACTAACAAATTCTACTCTATTCATCTACTATGTTTGTTCATTAAAATGCATTTATGTTTTGCTTTTATTCCTTTGTTAGCCTGTACCAAGATTGTCACTGACAAATGTTAAGTATGTTTATGTTTTGCTTATGTTCTTTTATAGTATGTACCTATATATTTACTGTCAAATGTTAATGTACATTTATTTTCTTTTTTGGAGCTTTTCTCCCCGGGACTCCATTGAAAACAGGTTCTTCAATGGCCCAATGGACTATCCTGGTAAACCAACTGCAATAAATAAATAAATAAAATTGCCCATGGATTAGTCATAAAAAGGTGGTTTAGACATGCTGCCGTGTTATATCCTCTCAATATGGCTAGAAAGGAGTAGCTGGTATTATGCAAAAAAAAAAAACTTCATTATGTAATTCCATTGTGATAATTCCAGCTAACTTAAAACTTAGAGTGATGGACATTATAAGGAAGATGCACCTGAAGGCAGTGAAAAGGTGTTCCCCCTGCCTGAAACTTTGTGCAGTGTGGTGTAATAGCAGAGAGACTGATGGCTTAGCCAGACATTGTATTGGATCTCAAATGGACCAAAGTAGGTCATCACCAGCCCCCCCACCTGTACATTCCAAACAGTGGTCGTGTGGGAGTCATGCTTACACATTTGTGATGACTTTGTATGCCATTTTATGCACTAACTGCTTCTAATTAAATGGGATGCCCACTTAATGTGGCTTAAGTTATCTGAATGGACAACAACTTTTAAAATCAGAATACTGGTACCAAGGAAAATGCTTATAAGAAATTACTGACCTGAGCAACTTGTTAGCTGTAATGGTGTACGATTCAAGTCAGAAGATTTCAAAATATTTGTGAAGCAAAATGGCATTAAATGCTTGATGTTTTAATGCCTTAGACAATAAATGAAACAAAATATTAAAACAACAAGTACCTACATCGGCACACCAAAAATAATTAAATTAAAACATAATTTATCTCTTGTCACTTCAGCCTCCAAATTACAAGGTGTCAAGTAGCTGAAATGGCCGAACGTGAAGAAATAATAAAATCACCAATAAGAAATGGATATTAATTATCCAATAAAACTCGTCTAGTTTGATTCATTAATAAAACCTTAGGGTTTTACAGTATTAAACTTCAATATGAAACATACTGCAGTCTGTTTTGATTTTGCTATGAAATATCGAAAGGCACAACTCAGTCCTTTCAAAATGCTGAAATATAATGCCCAAAAAACAGAAGGGTTAAAAAAAAATCAACTTTAAGCATTTTGTGCAAGGGGTTAAGCCCCTCTGCACACCCTAATGTAGGGGGTTTACCACTCAAACTTATATATATCAACTCCACAATCACACCAACTTGAAGATGGGAGAAATCTCCCTAAAGAAGTGAAATCATACCAAAAATGATTTCCTATGGGAAACTGTGGTCGGCTTTCTGACTCTCGAGGTTATTTCTTGTGGACAAATGAAGCTCAGAGAATTTCACTTTGACCAACTGTAGGAAGCCATCTATTTTCTGTCATATCCCTGCCTAATATCACTATAAATGTATTCCAAAAATATAACTTAGAATGAGTTACCTTCTCCTGTATGTACCAAGTTAAAACGCCCTGCAAGTGAGTTTTCCGATATGTTATGCCTAATGTCCCTAGCATGTTCCTGGAATATGATTAACCAGGCCACAAGACAAAAATCAGTGTATTACATGTGTATCTACTCATACTTGTAAACTTAACACCTGGTTCTCTGAAGTTTGGGGCAAACTGAACAACCACCCTAGTAGTTAAGACCCCGCTGGCTATAGTCCAACTGGCTAATGTTAGGAAGGAAACATTTTAAGTGCCTGTAGATGACATAATCACCAGTATTTCATTATTTACCTTCTAGTATTAATTATACTAGAAACAAAACATAACAGCATAATAGTTAAGTGAAGTTAAGATGTTGATTATGGAAAGAGAGGAACACGGCACAGCAAACACAGCAAAGCAAACTGCCATCAGACAGAGCACCATTTTATCAAAATGGAAGACAAAGACATTTGTGTATAAACTAAGTGTACTGCTTTCTGTCTGTTTCATTTTTTTCTTTCTATCAATCTATGTATGTATATAGAATTTAAAATGAATAATCAATAGTGAGTTTGATCAAAACTGAAAACATCAACAAACACATCGGTGATTAACATTAATTGTCACTAAGGTGATAGAAAAAAGTAATTTGGAAATGTAAATCAATGGGTTACATTTGCAATTACCAAATGTAGAACAAAAACAACTTTTTAAGTGGGAGGTTGCCCCCTGACATGGGGACTCATCCTCCACACCCCTGGGAATTAAATATACTAACACCAAGGTCACACAAACTTGAAGAAATGGTAAAAGCTCTTGAATTATGTAACTGTTGATCTAAGGAACTTTGACAGTTATATAATTTGGCCAGCTGAATGACTGATGAAAAACAGCAGCGTTTCAGCACATGATGAGTTGTGTGCAGTGATAAATCACACAGCACCTATATGCATCTGTAAGTATGTGTGTATTTTAATCTCCTTTGTTGTTATGGTCCAGAACGCATCTGAAATGGTCCACAGAAAAGCCCAATGAAAATTAAATAGAATAATAAATAAATATGACAAATTCGAATAACAGTGCAGCAGGAAAGCAAAAGCATATATGGGATACTTAGCTTGAATGGCCTTAGACCCTAATGACCATGTGACATTACCATAATAACTCTGTACACAAGGCATAAGTAATGATTCAGTTCAGGTTTAGAATGGCCCAGTGCATATTCTCACTTTCACAGTATAAGAGTCAGTTTTGCTCAGTGGCAGTCCAGATGTAGATGCTTTATGTAGTTATGGCCCCTCATTCCATTCCTGTAAGATACAACTGTTTTGAAGTTTTTAGCATTCCAAAAAGACTGTCAGGAAAAAAGATGATGGCAAATTAACAAACCACAATAGTAAAGGAAAACCTTCATTCGGTCTGTATGCAGTCTTTATTCACCACTAAGGTTCCCTCCTGTATGGAAGCTACTCTTCTTTCTTATTTTATATAATTGCTGCAGGTGCTGCGCAGCCCTCGGTTCTCTGGTTCATTTCGTGACTGGGGTTCCCCCTGTATGGAAGCTACTCTCCTTTCTTATTTTATATAATTACTGCAGGTGCTGCGCAGCCCTTGGTTCTCTGGTTCATTTCGTGACTGGGGTTCCCCCTGTATGGAAGCTACTCTCCTTTCTTATTTTATATAATTACTGCAGGTGCTGTGCAGCCCTTGGTTCTCTGGTTCATTTCGTGGCTGGGGTTCCCCATGTATGGAAGCTACTCTTCTGTCCTATTTTATATAATTACTGCAGGTGCTGCGCAGCCCTTGGTTCTCTGGTTCATTTCGTGACTGGGGTTCCCCCTGTATGGAAGCTACTCTCCTTTCCTATTTTATATAATTACTGCAGGTGCTGCGCAGCCCTTGGTTCTCTGGTTCATTTCGTGACTGGGGTTCCCCCTGTATGGAAGCTACTCTCCTTTCCTATTTTATATAATTACTGCAGGTGCTGCACAGCCCTCGGGTCTCTGGTTCATTTCGTGACTGGGGTTCCCCCCTGTATGGAAGCTACTCTTCTTTCCTATTTTATATAATTACTGCAGGTGCTGCGCAGCCCTCGGTTCTCTGGTTCATTTCGTGACTGGGGTTCCCCCTGTATGGAAGCTACTCTCCTTTCCTATTTTATATAATTACTGCAGGTGCTGCGCAGCCCTCAGTTCTCTGCTTCATTTCGTGACTGGGGTTCCCCCCTGTATGGAAGCAACTCTCCTTTCCTATTTTATATAATTACTGCAGGTGCTGCGCAGCCCTCGGTTCTCTGGTTCATTTCGTGACTGGGGTTCCCCCTGTATGGAAGCTACTCTTCTTTCCTATTTTATATAATTACTGCAGGTGCTGCATAGCCCTCAGTTCTCTGGTTCATTTCGTGACTGGGGTTCCCCCTGTATGGAAGCTACTCTTCTTTCCTATTTTATATAATTACTGCAGGTGCTGCGCAGCCCTCGGGTCTCTGGTTCGTTTCGTGACTGGGGTTCCCCCTGTATGGAAGCTACTCTCCTTTCCTATTTTATATAATTACTGCAGGTGCTGCGTAGCCCTCGGTTCTCTGGTTCATTTC
>NC_056730.1:577746766-577774266 GCF_019279795.1 Protopterus annectens | reverse complement strand
ATTTACTGTTTATAGGGATAGTGCACTGATCTGATCCACAGAGACCCATTTCAGATGTTTCCCATGAGCTCTGTGTGGTTGATTAAATGATTTGTTCATCCCATGAGCTCAGTGTGACTGGTTAAATGATTTGTTCATCTCACAAGTTCTGTATTACTAGTTAAAAGATTTGTTCATTCCACGAGCTCTGTGTAGCTGGTTACACAATTTCACAACAAGATTAGCCCACGGGTAAACGAATTGCCATAATAATATAAACAGAACAAACAACTCAACAATGTAAAGGCAAAACAAAGTGCAATAAGCATGTAAAAATCAACCAAATCACTGTTTATTCAGGCAAGCGCTTTCACCACACTGATGTGGCTTCTTCAGAACATAATATCAAAAATTCACTCTATGTCCCATTTTTATATAATAGTTTGAATTAAAACAACCAATAAGAACATTTACTCACAATCCACCATACTCAATTGTCCCCCTTTTTTAACATGCCCCCCTCCGTGATGACATCATCACAGAAACTTGTCTTTAAAGGTACAGCAATACATATGTCTTATAAAACAAGTGTAAACATTCCATAACATAAAAAAAAACAATTATTACTTCCTAAAATCAGTCACAGTCCAACGAAAATAAAACACTTTTTATTATAAAACTGCAACACTTTTAAATGATAAACTTTAAAATGGAATAGGAAGCGCTTTCATTCACATTAATTTACAGAATCTGATGAAGTTCTTTCTTGATTTTATAAATTAATGTGGACAAAAGCGCTTATTATTCCATTTTAAAGTGTATCATTTAAAAGTGTTGCAGTTTTATAATAAAACATGTTTTATTTTTGTTGGACCGTTTATGGCTGGGCATTTATCTGGTTACTGTGGTTTGTGTTTTTGGCTTTTGAGGTCATTTGGAATCTTATAAAAATTGTGGCAGTGATGGACAAATGTGTTTAATCAGCATCTCTGAAATAGTTATATTGATGCAATTTGAAAAAAGTGTTTCTTAACTTTCACCTTCAAGTTTTTGAAGTCCAAATAGACTGAATTTCAGTGGGTATTTCTAACAGGCAGGAGACATCTTCAGAAAGGCTTCCTTTCTAGCAATGAGACCTGTTATAAGGAATACGTGGGGCTCTTCTGTTTGATAAATCAAATATCTGGCTCATCTTCAGCTGTGTATTGGTTTAGGGAACATGTTATGACTACCTGCATGCTATTTTGTCTAGTACACAAACAAACCCACAAATATTTTATCTGTCCTCCTTTTTTCATTTTTAGGCAGGTTTACTGTTTCCAATTTATTTCAAGGGGATCTGGAAATTACATAGCTTGTTTAATAGAGCTTTATAGTTTCATAGTTTCATAGTTTAGTACTAGGCTATCTGCCCTGGGGCATTTGTAAGCCTAGCCATAGTGATGTGGCTTTTGCCACACCATGAAATGGTACAAAAATGTACAGAATAAATTTAGAATACTGTGCCTCTGTCTAGTAGTGACACAATGAAGGTCCCCTTATATAATAGAATTAGTTTACTGTGCCCCTGTCTAGCAGTGACACAGATGTGACCCCTGGGGTAAACTTACGATCTCCCATCCACTCATCAAGATTTCTCTTGAAGAGAGTCAGTGAGGGGCTCTGCCTAATATGAACTGGGATCTTGTTCCAAAGCATGGGAAGCCTCTGGGTTATGAATCTATCCCTCCAGCATGTCCTATTCATACTTGTACCGAGGTTTAAGTCTTTAGCTCTCGTGGTCCTGATGGATTTGGATTTTTTGAGGTGGAGCATGTCCATCAGATCCTGATTGGACATGGCCTTGTACGTCAGGCAGAGATCACCTCTGAGCAGGCGGTATGCTACTGAATAGAGCTGAAGTTTCTTTAGTCTGGCAGAATAAGACATATGTTGGAGACCCTTGATCCTCTTGGTGAGGTAGTTTTGTGGTCTCTCCAGCTGTTGCAAATGCCTGGTGAGGTACATACCAAATGGGACATTGTACTCAATCATGGGTCTGATGAGGGAGGAGTATAGGGGTACAATGACATCCATGGATCTGGATGTGAATCCCTTCATGATGAGGTGTGCAAGGTAGAATGTTTTTCTAACCACTTTGGCAATGTGGGTGTCAAATGAGAGGTCTCTGTCGACTTGGGTCCCTAGGTCTCTGATTACTTTTTCCGTACTCAGTGGGTTGCTGTCTATGTGATAATTTGTGGGTACTTTGTTTTTCCCAAAGGGGTGACTATACATTTTTTGGCATTTAGTTTAAGGCCGTGACTCTGGCATCAGTTGTCCGTTTCTGTGAGGCCTTTTTGTAGGATGTATGTGTCCGCTGGTGTATCGACTATGGCGCCTAGTTTGCAGTCATCTGCGAACTTTGTCAGCCACAACCCTCCTATGTTTGCTTTAACATCTGAGAAATAAATGCCGAACAAGAGGGGTCCCAGGACAGATCCCTGTGGGACACCACTTGTGACTGGCTTTGAGTCTGACATTGCTCCAGCAATTTTAACTTTATGGGTTCTGTCCTTTAGCCAGTTTGCAACCCATCTAGTGACATAAGGGTTTACGTTTAAGCTGTTGAGCTTGTCTATGATGCCTGAGTGGGGTATTGTGTCGAAGGCCTTAGCCAAGTCCAGGTAGGCTGTATGGACTGCTTTGCCCTCATCAATGGCTCTAATGACTGTTTTGAAAAAGTCAACCAGGTTCAAAAGGCAGGATCTGCCCTTTACAAAGCTGAACTGGGTGGGGTCAAGTGTCTGTAGGTCCCCTATGTCTCTGTTTATGAGTTCCATAATGATTCTTTCCATAGCTTTGCAGACCAGGCTGGTTAAGCTTATGGGGCGGCAGTTCCCAGGGTCTGTAGAGGTCCCCCCTTTGTGGAGTGGGACCACTGTTGCTGTACGCCAGTGTTCAGGTACATATCCTGTAGTAAGGCTAAGGTTAAATAGCATTTTTATGTGCGGGTTTAGCTCCTCTTGGAGTTCACGTAGCACGCAACCCAGGATACCGTCAGGTCCCATTGATGCTATGTTTTTAGCTTTGTTGAGGGCGGTTCTCACTTGGACATCTGAGATGACAGGGAGATTACATTCAGCTGGGATAAGTATTTCTTCTTTTGGGGGTGAGGGAGGGGAGAAATTTGCACTGAACCTGTCAGCCAGAATATTGGCAATATCTGTGGGTTCAGTGTATTTTTTGTTGTTGTGAACTAACTCTGAGCATATCTGAGGGTTTCTGCCCAGGTTTCTAACATAGCTGAAGAAGGCTTTGTGGTTATCTTTAGTGTCCTTAGCGATTTTTCTCTCAAAGTTGGCCTTGGATGTTTTTATGAGAGAACGTAGTTTTCTGCTAATGTTGATCAGAGATGTCTTCCCTTTATGGGATTTTGCTCTGACGTGCAGTAGCTTCCTTCTTTTGTTATACAATTTGTTAATGGCTGAGGTCCACCAGACAGGACGCTTGCCTTTGGTGGAGAGGGACTTGGATTTATTTGGGATTGCATGATCCATGCATTCTTGGAGATGTCCATAGAAAGTATTTGTGAAGGATTTGGCATTGTGGGATGTGGTATCCACTGGTCCAGTGGGCTTAAAGGATACCATCTTAGTCTTAAGAAGAGTGAAGTCTGCTTTTGAGAAGTTTTTCACTGTGGTCTTTTGTGCTGGGGGTGGAGGTGGGATATGTATATCCAGGGTGATTAGTTTGTGGTCAGATCTCACTAGTGAGGGGTATACCTCTGGTGTGGAGCATTTTGTCCCCATGTTTGTGATGATCAGGTCTAGTATATTATCTCCCCTAGTGGGAGAGGTGACTAGTTGTTCTAGTGCATTTGAATTTATGAATTCCAGGAACCTTTGGGCTAGGGTGTACCCAATCTATGTTTGGGTAGTTGAAGTCTCCCAGTATGATGGCATTTTGTGATACATTCATATCTTCCAATGTCTTCAGGAAGGCTGAGTGGGGTTCCTGAGACTGGGAGGGTGGTCTGTAACATGCTACCAGTTGTATAGCAGTTTTGCCTATGGTTAGTTGCACCTGTATGGTCTCTGATGCTTCATGTGTTGCTACTAACCTGGAGGTGTGGGTGTCCTTGATGAATATGGACACTCCCCCTCCCTTTGTGGTTCGGCCAGGGTTTTGGGGCCGAAAAGCATGATATGAGGTATAACCTGGTAGTGCTGGGGTGCTCTCAGGAGCCTTGAACCAGGTTTCAGTTACTGCACAGACATCTATGTTCTCCATACTGAGGAGTGCTTCGAGAGCCTGCATCTTGAGATTTAGACTTCTGGCGTTGAGCAGCATTACCCTTAGTTTTTTTTCCATTTTTGTTTTCTAAGGAGGTGGGTTTGTCTTTTGAGCCTTGCCTAAAAAAGGCACTATGGGGGTGGCAAGAGCCTTAGCCAATATCCAGAAGCCCAGTGGTGACAGGTGTAAGCCATCCCTTGCGAAGCAGCATGGCTTGTCCAACATGGCATCCCAGGCAGACAGACATTGGATCCCCTTAGAATGACACCAGTACTTGAGCCAATTATTACAGCTGATCATCTTGTCTTTGTATTGTGGCATCATTCTTGGTGAGGGCAAGATGCTGCTCAGGGTCAGGGTCATACCAGTCTGGGCTACATAATCAGAGAGCTCCTCTATGTCTCTTTTCATGTAGTCCAGGGAGGTACGTCTCAGGTCATTCACGCCAGCATGGACAATGACGGAGTCAGATTTGTACTTGCTTTGGAGTGACCTGAGTGCGTGTATTATCTGGCGGATCCTACCTCCCGATAGGCAGCTCACAGTCACCCTCTCCTTGTTCAGCCTGGTCAACGGGACATCAGTGTTTCTGATTATAGAGTCACCTATTACTAGTGTATCAGGCATGGCGTTTGGCCTTAAGGGCTGTGATTGGTTGACACACTGATTTATTGAAGTATGTGTTGCATGTGTTTTGTTTTGAGGTGGTGGATTTTTGGATGTCTGCTTTGGGAGCCTCTGTTGTTTTGGTAAGTTTTTTATTAGAGCCTCCGAGTATGTCTTTGTGTTATATAAGTTACATAGTATATAAGTTACGTAGTATTTTATGACTGGGTTATCTCGTGGCTGGCCTTCTACTCTAGTTTTAAGGATATGTTTTAATCTTTAATACCTCTCTACTGTCCTTGATTTAACAGAATGTCCCTTCTGTCTCATATTTTTGCATTATTTAGAATATATATATATTTTTTATTTTCTGGTAAATCACTGAGAAGTTTTATTTATTTATTTACTTGAAATTTGTTTACTGGGAAAGTCCAACTGGGATAATACTCCATTTTCAGTAAAGGCCCAGGGGAAAAAAGCTCCACATTGACATAATATGGTTACAGTTAAAGTTATTACAAAGTTTAATACAGAAAAAATAACATATTAAAAATTTTTAAAAATTAGCTTCAGTTCATATAGTGTGAACTTATCTATACATAGTGCAAATATCTGGAGAGATACGACAAGCTGAAAAAGAACTTTGTCAATAGTTAAAGAGTTCACATACTGCAGTTCATACAGATGATATTCGACACACCAAGTGCACTCTTTGGAACAGAGATGAGTAGACAATATAACCTACACAAAAAATATATTCGTCCTTTGCCTAAGAAATAGATTTTACTAATTCCTTCTATATGAATGCAGGCAAAGTATGCTAGTGGTGGAAGAAGGGAGGGAGTAGGTCAGCCTGGAATAGTACAGAAGCAGAACTGGGTTTTATTTAGGGCTTTTTTAGTAGTAGTTTGAAGTTGGAGAGGTTAGTGGTAAATCTAATTTGCAGAGGGATAGAATTCCATTTTTAGCGACAGAGTATGAATAAAGAATTGGGGTTTATATATGCTGAGAAAATGTTCATTAGATCAAAGTATATCATGAGGGTGACAGGAATGGAGAATAGGAGTAAAGGTAGGACACTCAGCAGCTTTGTGAATGATGTTGTGGTCAAAATCTATGTAGTCTAAGTGGTGAGGTATTTTGAGCCAATTCAAAGCCTTAAGGGCAATACAGTGGCGGATGCATTACTGTTTTTAGTGGCAAATTTTGCAGCCTTATTATAACATGACTCCAGCTTATTTTTAACTGTAGCCTGAAGGTTGGTTAGATGCACCATATAAGAGAGATGGGAGAAGGTAGGTAGTTGCAAGAGTGGTTTTGGTGGCGTTGCTAAGGAGGGTTTTCATGCATGTAGAGCGATTCTAATTTTTGGTGAGTCTTTTTTATGTTATTTTGAACATGCAGGTCAAATTTAAGGTTATCATATATATAATAACTCCAAGAAGCCTTGTATGGAGGACTAATTCAAGTTCAATTTTGTTTTAGTAAAAATATTTTGAAATTTGTTTTATTGGGTGTGTGTGATTTGGAGAAAAATAGCAGTAACTTTATTTTTTGGGGGTTGAGTAGTAGCTGGGCATTATGGGGTCATTCTTCAACTGAGGAAAAAAGCTTCTTGCTTGATGTGAAGGAGATGAGGGAAGTTATTAGATGCACATATAAGTATAGGGTCCTCAGCATATCGTATAAGAGAGGCTGGACCTATGGAGCTATACAGGTCATTGATAAAGATATTAAAGAGGAGGAGACCAAGAATGGAGCCTTGGGCTACACCAGTGAAGACCTGCAGGTATGGTGAGATAGTGGTCTGCCATTTCACAGACTGGAGCCTGTGAGTTAAATAACTATTGAATCATGGTAATGAAAAAGGGGATAGTCCAAGCTGAGACAGATTATGCAGGAATTTAGGGTGCAAAACTATATCAAAGGATTTTGACAGGTCAAAGAATAAAGAGAAATAAGATGGAGATAAGTTTGCCCAAGTCCCTGTGTTTGTTTATAGTGCAGTGAGTGACAGGAGGGCTGTAACTGTATCTGTTGGGCAGAAGCCATGTTGGGTGGATACTAAGAGTTGTTCTTGTAGAAGATAGTGGAGGGGTTGCTTATGAATATATCTTTCAAGAATTTTTGAGAGAGGTGTTAATATTGCAATACGCCAAATGTTAGAGACATCAACTGAGATGCCACCTTTATGAAGAGGGATAATATTTGATTTTTTTCGTAGTGAGTAACATAAGATTCAGATATTGCTAAGGATAGAGAATGTATATGCTATGGCATCAGCAGCCGTGTTTAGGTATTCAGGTGGGAGGTCATCAGCTGCAGTGTGGCAAAGTTTGAGGTTAAATAGAATTTTTTTTTATCACTGACTTGGATGCAGTTCCTAACTGGAAGTTGCTAGTAATGGATACAGAGGGTGAATTAATTTTATGTGGGGATTCTGGTGGGATAAAGGAAGTAGTAGTAGTAGTGTGTGTGTGTGTGTGTGTGTGTGTGTGTGTGTGTGTGTGTGTGTGTGTGTGTGTATGTATGGTGCATGGAGAATGTTGGTTTTGGTCTAAACTGTTTGTTAAATTACTAGGATTGGGTGTTATTGAGGGGGTGGTAGAAGCACTCAATGGGGGTAAAGATCTTTTAGTTAGGGAGGTAATGCTTTCTATGAAGTAGGTATTGAATAAGATTGCAATGTCTAGTGAAGAGCTTTTATGAGAAGGATTAGGTACCTTGTATGAGCCTGGATATAACAGGTCATGTACTGATGTGAAGAGTTTTTGGGGGTATTTTTGTGTTGAAGTTGTAGATGGCTAAAATATTGTTTATTTATCTAGTTAACTTGTCTTTTTTACTCAGATTGTGGAACTCTCTGTAAAGTTACAGGTTACAGTGCGTTTTAAGTTTAAGCTATTCTTTCCAAGGTTTGTCTGTGTTAGACATTGCAGTTTTTGTCTGGGTAGTGAGCCATGGTACGTGGTTAATTTTCACTCTTTTTGTGGGGTGGGTAGTAGCTGTTTAGAATATTTAAGAATAGGATATTAAAAGTATTGACTGCCTAATCTATTGGAAAAGGTTTTAGGATAGCCCAATTAAAGGCTTTCAATGGTTGATGGAGTGTGCATTGAATTTAGAAAGGTTTCTGGTTGTTTTAGGTTGCTGAGTATTAGGTTGGTGGGTGGTGTTTCTATGGGTATAAACTGGAAGGTGATCTCTAAGTGATTCTGGATAGTTTCTAGAGGTTGTAAATTTGCTAGGATCAAAGACCAGTATCCATTCTAGAACTCAACCTTTACTGCTGGTATTATTAAATCTAGTGTGTGTGTTGATAAGTTGTGTGTAACCATAAAGGTTTATACTAGCTGAGGGAAAGTCTTATGTAAGGTTTTCCAGTTAATATTCACATCTCCTAGTATGATTTTTTTCATAAGGTACATAATTTAGTTGTCCAGGAGAGGATTTCTTCTAAACTTGTTACATTGTTTCCAGGTGAGATGTAGACTGTAACAAAATGTAGCTGTGTTTTATTGTTAAGCTTTATCTGTGACAATAGTATTTTGGCATTTTGGAATTTTGTGATATTGTGTTAATAGGCAGAGAGATTGCATGAACTTGGGTATTTTAGACAGGGACACTTTTAGCTATACATTTATGAGATTTTGTGTATGTATTTTAGTACTGTATTGTACTTCAATGTCATCGAACAAAACAAGACATCAATTGTTTTAATTTAACAAGACAATTTATTTGATTGGTTTAAATGTTAATTATTGGCCCTATAAAAGGGATAATGACTGATATACTTGTTATCTGATGAAGTTGATGATGAAAACGTGATTTAAACTGTGAACATTAATATTTTTTGTGCTTTTCTTGTGGACCTCCTGTGTATGTGTTTTGACTGCTTTGGATTGTGTCATTAAAGCCGGTTTGCCACCTGTTGGATTCAAGGTGCTTGACTTTTGGTTTATTTGTAAATTAAGGCTACCCATCTCCTTTCTTGTAGGGCCTATCAGCTCTGATAATACTGCAGCCTGGATGAAGTCGTTCAGAATTTTTAATGTTAGCCTTAAGCCAATTTTGTGTGCTGGAAGAATATCAGGGTTATACTGTGATATCCAGGCATGTACTGTAGTTCTGCAATTTTTTTACAAATGCTATGTAGGTTGGTCCTGATAATATTAAATTTTTTGGAAGACAAGGGGGTGAATGATGGGGTTGGGCAGTTGATGTGCTAGCTTTATTAGTATGGATAGGCTGTTTAATGATAGGACAGTACAGCTGGGTAAAGGTATAGTTTGAGGTGGTAGATGAAGGAGGATTAGTTAAATCACAATTTTCTATGAGGTGCTTCTTTACTATTTTTTTTTTAACATTTGTTTACTGAAAAAGTCAGACTTGGAGCAAAGCCAATTTTCAGTGGTGACCCAGGGAAAAATGCTCCAGACGCATGTCTTTACATCTTTACATGTCTTTAGATTAATTGGTGAGTTTTCAGGGCTTGAGTTGGGGTGGACATCACCACACTGTGGGATTTTTGAGAGGTAGTGTATTGATTTAGAAGGAAACTGTATCAGTTTTATTTTTTGAGTAGAGTGGTGGTAGTGAAGTATTTTATGTTTAAAATAAAGGCAAGTTAAGAGATTAAAAAGGTAGGGAGATAAATTGGTATAGCTGCTCCTGATATCATAATGTGCTGAGTAAACTGCATTAGGAGAGGCATATAGAGGTGAAAGTGTACAGTGATAGTTTGTTAGATAGGATGCTAGCAGCAGAAAGAAACACGATGCTTGGAGAAATATTTGAATTTTTGGTGGCTATATTGAAGTAGAAAAATTGAGGTATAGTAAGAAGTGGAGGGAGGCAGAGGAGGAGTTAGGAGGAGATGTAAGTGGAAATGATATGTCTTATTAGTTAATTCTAAGTACATAATAATGAGAAATGAAATGGAGGTGTACCAATGACATTTGAAGTCAGTCAGAGGTATAAGTAGGTGTTTAAATTGCTTGTAATTGTTCTTTAGTGTGTACTATGTCAATTTTGCCTGTATAACTTCCTTTGGAGCTTTTCTCCCCAGGCCTCCGCTGAAAATGGACATGTATCTAGTTGGACTATCCTGGTCAACAAATGTAAAATAAAAATAAAAAAAATAAAATAAGGAGCAGAATATAACTAAGAGCTCTAGTAACAAAATGTAGGTGCATGTAATAGCATGAAGAGTTGATGAGGCATATGTAAATTTGTGTGGTTCAGAGGGGGTGAGAGACTGTGATTGGTTATTTGTGAGATGATTATGTTGCTGCAGGTGTGAGGAGTGAGGGGTCTTGTGATAGGCTGGAATTTGGATAGGGAGGGCTACACTCGGTATAAAGGAAGTGATGTCAGGGTAGGTGGGAATGCGGGGTGTAGGGTGGAGACTGAACAGTGAGGAGTGGGATCAAGCGGAGTCCTGCAAGAAAACAATCAGGATTAGCAAAAGGTAAGTAAAAATGTCTTAATAGATAAGGACACAGCAACAGCAGTGGCAGCTTTACAGACTAACAGCAAAAGATGGGAATATTATCATGAAAAACAGGGAATAGTATCACCGGAAGATAAAAAAGAACAGTGTATCAAACAGCAGTATGAAGGTGCTAAAGGAGATGGAACTAGGCCAGCCCAGGGGGTTAGGAGTGAGATATCTGTAGCAGACAGGGGACAGACAGCAGCCAAAAAACAACTGTAAGTTACTGTGTCTTATAACTGAGAGGCAAACAGGAGAGTGGCCTAGGGTACAGCAGTGGAGTAAACATAAATGGGGTCCAGTAGGAAGGGACCCCAGTAGGGAAAGTATTCCCAGGACACTTCACTATTCATAGAATAAGGTGAAAGGGGGCATTTGCACTCATTCTAAGGCAGAATATACCAACAGTGAAATTTGCCAACACTACTCCAGGAAATTCCTAACTTAACAGTTACAATATAGGGAGGGTCCTTACTTAAGGCACTTCTTAGTGACCTCTCACTGTAATGCCCTCTGTAGTTGAAATAACTAGGTGTCCTAACCCTGTTTTGAAGCCTTGCCTGATGTTATCGTGACATCATTCTGAATGGTGGGGCTTGAGCTTAGCATCACTGTATCTAGTAAAATGTATCAGAGAAACGTTAGTTTCCAGGTTAAGAAAAGTGTGCAAATATCTATCTAAACCATCAACACTAAACACTGCATGTTAACTGAAGAACTGATATGCTTGAGAACTATTTAAGGGTTAACAGTAAAACAAAGAGGTAACAATAGTTAGCTTTATGCCTAACAGCAACAATCCAAACAAATACACTTGAGTGCAACTGTTGGGTGAATCATCTTAATGAAAAAAGAAAACTGTAGGAGATCATGCCGGAGCAGAGTTGGAATAAATTTCTAAGTGTGTTCTTGTTCACTGCCTGCTTATTTCAATGCAGTATGTAAAACAGATAACAATATGCACACAAATAACACCAAAAGCATTGCATTTCAGCAAACATAAAAATAAACACACAGAAACACTAAAAGTACTGCATTTTAGCAAACATAAGAATATGCACACAAATAACACCAAAAGCATTGCATTTCAGCAAACATAAAAATAAACACACAGAAACACTAAAAGTACTGCATTTTAGCAAACATAAGAATATGCACACAAATAGCACCAAAAGCATTGCATTTCAGCAAACATAAGAATAAACACACAGAAACGCTAAAAGTACTGCATTTTAGCAAACATAAGAATATGCACACAAATAGCACCAAAAGCATTGCATTTCAGCAAACATAAGAATAAACACACAGAAACGGTAAAAGTACTGCATTTTAGCAAACATAAGAATATGCACACAAATAGCACCAAAAGCATTGCATTTCAGCAAACATAAGAATAAACACACAGAAACACTAAAAGTACTGCATTTTAGCAAACATAAGAATATGCACACAAATAGCACCAAAAGCATTGCATTTCAGCAAACATAAGAATAAACACACAGAAACGCTAAAAGTACTGCATTTTAGCAAACATAAGAATATGCACACAAATAGCACACTAAAAGCATTGCATTTCAGCAAACATAAGAATAAACACACAGAAACACTAAAAGTACTGCATTTTAGCAAACATAAGAATATGCACACAAATAGCACACTAAAAGCATTGCATTTTAACAATGTAATATGCACTCTTGTTCAGAAAATGCATGTTGATCCAAAACCTGTTGTTCTGTTAATGTTTTACGTAACTTAGAATAATACTTAAAAATGATCCCTGCGTTTGGGGCTTTATTCACTTATTATTATGGGATTTGTCTAAAATCCTTGAATAAGTTCTGTATTTTTTTTAGATTTGGGGTACATTTTGTCCTTAAAACCATTGTCTGGTTGGCAGGTTGTGATTGTGATTTTTTTCCCTGTAACACTACCTGAGGTTGTGGAATTTTACGAGAACTTATGAACTTATTCCGAACATCTCATATATAGATTTTATCACCTATACCATGTCAACACTCAAGGAGGCACAGGGATCAAATATCATTCTTGGGTCTAGAATGAGGAATGCAATGTGATGTCTTTCCAAAGTTTAGATAGTTTTGGACGGTCACTGAATAAATGACTGTGATGGTCCTGTAGCTTTAGAAAAAGCCATGCTGCCGCTCAGACAGAATATTCTAGTAGCAGTTTATGTGTTTGCATTACTGCCTGTAAATGATTTTTTACAACATTTTGCTAAGTGGCCAAATATTTGTGATGGAGCAGAAATCAGTGGTAGAGGAAGGGCTTTTGACCTTTGGTATAGAAGTGGTGTCTGGATGCTTAACGCTTTGTGGGAAGGTTCTAGTAATAAGAGTAAGGTCAGATATGTCAGTGAATGGTTTACAGATGACTGAGGCTGCTATTTTTGGTTGTTGTACAGGATATCAGATTGAGAAGCTTTTTGGTATCTACATTTTGTAACATCTTTTGACCTACTTTCATCGAATGACCTGGAAATGAGATGTTAAGGGTAATAGTACTTTTGGTTGTTGCTAGGGTACTGCTTTGTAACACGGTGTTGCTGAAGTAACAGGTGAGTACTTCTGGCCTGATGAAGATGTATTTAAGAATTTCATCAAGGCCTGCTCCTACTGCCCAAAGGGAAGTAACCATAATTGTGGCCCAGATGACCCGTGGTTGGCTAGTTGCATGTATTCTAGATGGAGTGTGGTAGGGAGTATGGGAGTAAATGACCTGTGACTTTAGCAACACCTAGAGTGAGTTCTGGGTATAGCAACTACAGAATTTGAGTCTGTAAAGTATGCACCGTCAAGAGGCTAGCAGGAGAATGTAGGTAGAATACACCTCTCAGCTGTACAGATTTTTTCAGAATGTCCATATTTTTGCCTCATATTTTTGGTCTGTTCTTCATAAAAATTGTGTTATTTTTGAAAAATCACTGGAATGATCTATTCTAAAGATTAAAGTCACATAATGATGTCATGCACTTGAGTTTCAGACTTCGCATCCTTCAGAAAATGCATGCTAGCACAAATCCTGTTATTCTAGCAAGTTTCTAAGCTTATATGAGTAATATATGTGACTGGAATGCTTCTCATAGATGTAAGAATGGGTGCTGTCTTATTGGCTTTGAAAGATTGCTCATACGTAACTGGCCATGGTCACTGAAGGCATTCAGGCCGACTCTAACTTTGAAACATGTAAGGGATGTTTCTTGCTGTAATGTCTAAAATCATTTTAACATTTGAAGGACATGAGTATCTAGTTGGTTGCTTGACAATGTGGATTAAACTAAACTTGGACATTGATCTATTAATTGTCTATTTTACTGGGCCCAGGCAACCCAAGCTGAGGTTACCCAGATGAATGAGATTACATTTGGGGCATTACTTAAACGTTGCCTAAAAACATTTTCTATAACACTAACTGGGAATGCGATGGTATTTAAATTAATGCCAGGTAAATGTCTGTTCTGCAGCCTAGTGAAACTTGAGCTAGTGTCTGGACTGGTTGTATTTGCTTGTTGAGTTGCACTGTACTGCAAGAGGCGTGTTTAGGTTCGAAGAGCTGCACTGGATACAAAGAAAATGAAGAAATGTCTAAAGCACTATGCATACACTGTATTCCCACTATGGACTTAATACAGGCGCACCCAAAGATACGGGGGCATTCCAAGATGAAATACTTATGCATGCTTAGCAAAAAAGCTCTGAGGAAAGAGTAAAGCAAACATGGAAGCAAATGCAGGAGTAAATCAAGATGAAGCTCAAAAAGTGGGAAACGGTGTTGGTTTGCGATACAAAACAAAGGATGCTGGTAGTTAATATGTTTATTGTACCATCAGTCTTCTATGTTTCACAGGCATTTATTTGAGATCCAGGAGGCAAATTCTGGTAACAGTTGAGAAAAAGTATCATAAAATATATATGGGTGGGGAAAAACCTAGAGTACAATGGCAGAAATGTATTTTATCCACAGAGAATGGGGGGTTATCTATTACTAATATATGAGTTTCATAAAACAGCACAAATCAAATCAATACTTAAAGTGCAGCATCCCCACCATGAGGCTAAACGGAAGGATTTCTTTTTTACCCTGCATGGGATGTTGCCAGGCATAGAAAGGTTAAATGTATGGTCACAGGGTAGCTCAGACAGTTAAATTAGACTGTTTTACAATAAAGTACTGCAAGGAGTACCGAGACAGGAGATTTGAAATCTGGCCTACAGACACTATGAAACATTGCTTTGGATTAAATCTAGAAGGAATAAAAGACTGGGGGAAAACAGAAAAGAAAATATACCATTGGCAGGAGTTAAAGGTTAAATTGGTACTGAAAACTTTTGCAATAAACCACAAAATGAAAGAAAGGAAATACTAGCGTAAAGAGGAGTCTGAAGTTTTGAGGAGGCAAGAGGTTGAAATAGCAAAGAAAAATATGGAGAAGCCATACTTGATTAATTATTAGACAGAGCAGATACTTGCAAAAGTATCCCTCAAGAATATTAATAAAGTTTACAAAGCTTTGATAAAATATAAGTGGGCAAATAAATGGGGGGTAACTGATAGTTGGAAGGGGAGGCTTTGCTGATAAGGTAATCTGGCTATCCAAAAAGAGCAAAATACTAATGCAGGATGGAGAAAAACCATGGAAAGAATTGCAAAAATATAAAACACCTCAGTATTTTGAAAACTTCACAATTCTTCGCAGTCATACTAAAAAGCAAATAAATGAAGACAAAAAAACTATACTATAATAACTTTCAGAATAATACTAAACATAACCTTAAACAATTTTGGACATCCATTAAAGAAATCTTACATCCTGACCAAAAATTCAACCTAAATCCCTCTCCCGATAAAACACCACTTGAAAGTGCAAAGCAGTTCAACTCTTATTTTATAGACAGTATAGCATCTCTAATGAAGGATTCCTCAATATCTAATCCCAACCCTGCCCAACTGCCGCACATCACCACATCCACTTTCTCCTTCAAACCTCTGCCCACATCCTATATAAAACTACTTTTAAACAAACTTAAACCATGCTCTTTTTCAGCTGTTGAACTTCCGAGTGCCTAAAAATAGCAGCCAATAGCATTGCCTATCCTGTCTAAACCTTATCAAAAGTTCAGTCCGGGAATCTCACATTCCCGCTCTCTGGAAAAAGTCACACATTATCACTCTGCAAAAAGGAGGAAATTCAACAGACATTAATAACTTTCGATCTATAGCAATCTAATCTCCTCTCACCAAAAATACTTAGAAAAATGCATTCAAAAGCAATTGTTAGACTATCTCCTGCAGGAAGACCTCCTACCCCCAACACAACATGGCTTCCGTCCTTCCCATAGTACTATCACTGCCCTTTTAACTGATATAGATCCTGTCAATAAAACTAGAGATAATGGCAAACTCGTCTCCTCCTTAATTCTAACACAAATATTGACTGTAACACTGTTTATATATATAGATTTAGTTTATTTTATTATATATTTTATAGATTTTAAAGGTAAAAATATAGTTCCATTATTTGTACAAAATAACATATATTAAATTATTAATCATGTATCTGATTGTTATTTCCATTAAAACCATTAAAAACATTATTGAAAAAATTTCTTGAAAATTTTGAAACCTATTGAATACTAAATTTTATACATACAGATTTAATTTATTTTACTATATTTTATAGATATTAAAGGTAATAACATTTATTTATTTACATGTCACAATGTCATAACTTGTCCACTATGAACTGTCTATTTAATAGTTTACTAGTATAGATATTTAGAATATGGTTTTATTTAATATTATAAGCTATGTATCATTTAAAATATATCTAAAATATATTTAAAACATATTTAAAATATGCTAAATGGAGTAGTATGTCTAAATTTTAACAATAAATGTTTTTATTTATATTTTGAATAAAATTTGTTTTTATTTAAACATTAATAAAATTTAAAATTTAACATTTTCATTAGGGTAGGTCGTTGGGTAACATTCAAACCCAATAATGTCCAACACTGTAATACATTTATATAAATAAGTATAGGAATATTTTAATGGTAAGTGCACTTTATTAGTTTAAATCACATGATTAAACAAGCGTATTTAAATCCTAACTGGCGAACTAGTCAGCGTTTTGTCTGAAGAAGTTCAGATATATATCTGAACGAAAAACGCGTGTTTGCGTTTAACATCATTGTGTCAACTTGCTCCTGTGCCTTTTGGATTGTGAAACCCCACCAACTTGGGCTTTATTTTGGTTCACCTTACTGCTGCCTTTGCCGGACTGGGTTCGTGAAGAATATTTTAGACTTTGCGCTAAAGCTTGGGCGGACTTGGTTTTTCAGTCTGCCTACAATTACAGCTTTTGGCGGACAGTTTGCCGTATTGCACTCAGTGACTGTTAGCTGTATTTTGCCACGGAAACTTTTTTCACCGTTTGGATTCTACCTTTGTACAGAATTTACACTCCAGTTTTTGTGTGCCCACGCTAACAGCATTGGATTAGCAACAACATCGCTATCAGGGCCGGCCATCCTGAACAGGAATTCACTGAAGTGAACATACGATCAAACGGACTTATTTCTACTATTTTTCTAACTGGAACCCAGGTCTGGCTTTATTTATGTCACATTTTTTTTCGAACTTTATATTGCCTGTGAGAATTTATAAGATAACATTTAAACACGGACAGCACGTGGACTGTATACCATTGGGGCTTCTTTATACTTTTGGTAACTTTATCTATTTAAATAAATTAACTTTGTGTGTTGGCACAAAGGACTTCCACCTTTAAACAGTGTTACAGTCAATATTTGTGTTTCTTTACCAGTTTTATAAGTGCGCAACCTCCTTAATTCTATTTTATTTTATTTATTTTACATTTGTTGACCAAGATTGTCCGACTGGATGTATGTCCATTTTCAGTGGAGGCCCGGGGAGAAAAGCTCCACATTAAGACAATTTACAAGACAGAAATCTTGACCATATACAATACAGATAATGTCAGACAGGTAAAACATTTCAAATACAGGAACATTTATATAGTACTGTTACAGTAACATACCAACATACCCGAATAAATAAGTTAAAAATTTTGAGTAAAAGGATTTGCCTAAAGCCTTCAACACTGTTTGTCAGAGCAAACTTCTACTTCAGATGTCCTCACTAGGTCTGTCTCAGACCACCTTTCTATGGTTTAAAAGCTACCTGTTCAATGGGAATCAGTCAGTAAAATGACACTCCATGCCCTCTCTTTGCTTCATAGTCACCACCGGTGTACCACAAGGCTCTATTTGTGGTCCCCTCCTCTTTAACATTTTGACCAACACCCTCTTTACTTCCAGACAACAGTCCACCCTAATACAATACACAGATGATTCCACTCTCATTTACACATCTAACAAAATGGTACACCTCCAAAAAATTACTTGGGAAGCTTTAACAGCCACTGAAACATAGCTTCATAACTCACAACTCATGCCCAACCCAAAAAAGACCAAACAACTACTTTCCCCCCAAATCCCTCTCCTCTGAAAAAACAAAATTTAAAGTCCTCTCTCTCTTGATAATACAATCATTGAAGTCACTTCTCATAGCAAAATATCAGAGGTGATAGTGGATGATAATCTTACATTTTACATGCACATACAAACTTGCGTAAGAAAAACTTATCAAAAACTAGGGATGCTTTACAGAGCCAAAAACTTTCTCACCAATGCAACTAAGACTACACCTGCCACTACTTATTTCTGCCTTACACTTCTTTATGACACTCCCATCTTCACTAACCTCTAGGCTTTAAAAAAATTAAAACTTGAACAATGCTACAACTTCTTCTTCTTTTCCTGGTTAGGGGTCGCCACAGTGGATCACCTGTCCACTCATGATTGGCAGTGGAGTTTTACGATGTCAAGTTGCCAGCCTGGCACCCAACCTTCCACAGAAGGCACACACATGCAAGCACTCATGCCTAGGGCCAATTTAGAGTGCTCAATCCACCTTCAGCATGTCTTTGGGAGGAAACCCACATGTCCACAGGGAGGACATGCAGAGTCCGCACAGAAGGCACCCCAGACAAGGATTGAATTGGAGAACCTCTTGCTGTGAGGCGGCAACACTAACCGCTGCACCACCGCGGCTGCCCTGAACAATGCTACAGCAAAGTTGCTAAATTTGCAGCACATATCTCATTCAGAACCCACCACCATATAGCCTAAATTCTTACCACCTACAAAATTATCCAGCAAACATCTGTCTGTCCAGCACTAAAAATATTCCACACACAGCTATGTTTCCATCCAGTCATCACAATCCAGTGACCAAAAACTCTGTCTACAAACCTAGCAAATCTGCTGGGCATTGTCTTTACTCGTACAAGGTTGTTAAAGCCTGGAACTCTTTACCTGTATCCATCAGGTCTATACCGTCCCTCCCTCCTATCCTTCAAAACCACTCTGAAAGACTTACTTGCTAAAATTTGGCCCTGTCTTTGCTCAAAACTAGGATAAACTATATCCCTAAATGTGAACAAGTACCTTTTCATCCCTTATACCTCCTTACTCTCCCGTCTTCACTTACTTTCTTACTGCTATCTAATTATCTTCCCTGACCTTCTGTCTAAATATACCATAAGCCTGTTTTTCCCTCACTTCATATTATAGTTCCTATTTGTATTAGACTAACTTACCTTTAATTTCTCTGCAAGCTTTCTAAAATTTCTCTAAATATCAAATGATTGTCCTATACCTTGTATCAGCTGTTGACCAATGTTTTTATATTATGTCTAATTTGTTATAATTACTGCAGATGTTTGCATTTTATTCTTAATGATTGTAAAATTATTTTTCTTAAAATGTTTTGTAATAATTTGGAGCTTTTCTCTCCGGGCCTCTGCTCAAAATGGGCTTCTACCCAGTCGGACTTTCCCGGTAATCAAATGTCAATAAATAAGTAACTAACTAACTAAATAAATAAATGAATAAGCTGTGGAGGGGGTGTGCATAACACCAATATATGCAACCAAATCCAAGAAATTCAGAATTTGTGTCTGGAAGTGTTTGCATAAATATTTTTACACCCCAGATAAGATACATAATATACTTGCAGAAACTAGTGCAAAATGCAGTTGAGATTTCAAAGGGAACTGGAAAAATATTTTCTGGGAATGTGAGAAAAATATTTTTTGGGAATGTGAGAAACTGAACAAATTTAAGGAAGACTTAAGCAACATAAAGGAGGTCGTAAGAGATCATGGAGTTTAAAGGGAAATAGACTTTTATCTCAGCCAGATAGAAGTAAAGGGAATAAAAATGTGAAAATCAGTGATGTATCTCTAATGCTTTCAAAGAATAGCATAACTAGGAAATAGAAAACAACACAGGAAGCAGAAATGTAATGACATTATACAATTAATGGAAGATTTGGAGAAACTAGAAAGGAAAAACATGAATTAAAGTAGCCATCCCAAGCTGAAATGGGAATGCTGGAACTCTGTGTAAAGAGGTTGGATAGGTAATGTGGGAGAAATAATGGAGTGGCACAGAGAACCTTGTTTCCCCAGGTCAAAGAATCCAAAGAGTGTTAGCTGATTTATCCACATAAGTGCAAGATTTAAATGAATTTCTCAGGCTGTGTTAGAACTATGATTGTAAACATAATTAAGGTATGGTTTCAGGAAGCTAATGAAGGTACTGAATTAATGGGGTTTGATGTATTAGTGATAAATTTAGTTTATTATAAGAACTGTATGCACTATACATGAGGACTGCACTGTTGATTGAAAACTATGAAACATGTCAAAAATCAACAGCCTTTTTTAAGGAAAAAAAAGAGTTTCTGATTAGAAGCAGCATGCATTTACAGAAATGAGTAGTGGATCTTGTAACAAGAGGTGCAGTTATTTGATAAGAACACTAACAGTATGCCATCACCTGTGAAAAGGGAAGTGTTCTGTGCAGACATCCTGTTCCCAGAGAGGATTGCCCAACTCAGTTTTTTCAGATGAGAACATATTTTGCAATCTAATCTGACTCTTTGTCAGGTACATTATTTTCACAACTATTTTATATTTTGCTCAGATCTTTGCAAATAATGTTGCCAATCTGAATGTGGGATTCTTCATCTAATTGTGGTAAATGATGGCTGGGGTAAGTGCAGATACATATTGTTCTGACTTCGATAAGCCTGAGCTCTCTGATATTGACTGAATTATGCCGACTTTGTGATAAGTTTTCTACAGTTTACACCTGGGCCCAACAAATGTTCTCCAAATCCGTTGTCCAGACATTCACCACAGATATGATTTAAAGAGTCAACAAAATAATGCACTTCTGCAGTTATCCAAGATAATTTTGTGTCCACCCTCGTATGAAAAATTCTGTCTTTGATTAGTCTACTTGGCTCCCATTAGACAACCTACTAGTTTTAGATTTATCAGAATAGCTCTTAGCTCATAACTAAGTGACTTTTTGGTCACAGTAGCTTATCACAGTCTTTCCCTGCAGTAAGGTAAGGCTACAAGAGTTTCTAGGATGCTGTTTGAAAACGTACTGCTCTTCTGATTAGTGACTTGAGTAGTTTGTTCTGTCTTACTCATTTTGTCCACTAGGCAGGAGTCCAGTGAGTACTACTGGGGTGTTTGTGGTACCTTTGGGTATTGATTGGAGCTGTTTAAATATTTTCTGGAAGTTAGGGCCCAAATGATAGATTATGGAATTTATTTCTCAGCCTTCATTGTGCCATCTTCTCTCATTTTGGCATATTTATCATGAAATATTATCTTCAGGTTTGTATTTTGGACCAAAATATTATAGACTAATGGTTGATTATATTCAGATTTGTTCTTTGAACCTGCCAAGTTCTGCATGACTATGAAACTCATCTCTTATGAAAGGTATTCTGTATGCCTTGTGCAGAAGTAGTGTTAAACTAAAGGAAATTTAATTTCTTTTGTTGTTGTTCATAAAACTGTATTTGTTAATATTGCAGCATGTAAAATTATAGCACATACTGAATACAAACAGTAAACTACAATGAGTTTGTGTGCTAGAACTGTTAGAAACCAAAGCTTTTGGGTTAATTGAAGGTTAGTATAATGCTTAAGGTGCTTATTTTGCAGATAAAAGGTACAGGGTTTGATTCTCACCTTTGGGAAGCATGTCTGGGCTTAAAAAGGCCTCCTGGAGTCATTAGTCTATTAATAACATGTATTTTGGCTTTTATGAGCCCATAAAAATGCATTACCTTAACAGTACATTAGCACACTGCACAGAACCCCCCCCCCCCCAGAAAAGTATCATCAAAATTTGAAGAAAAGCAGGAAAGACCACCTTGGACTCTTCAGAAAAAAAGAAAGTAAATGCCAGTTGAGTATACTACCTTACTTCCAGACTATGCTCATTGGTCCAAATTCCTGACAATTAGCTCAAGCTAAATTAAGTTACCTCTGGAATTATGCAACTATTTTTTGCACTTCTAAGTCAGAGGACATTAGGATTCAGTATATCTCTTTAGCTACTGTGAGTGGTAGTTCAAGAAAAGCTATTAGAATGTTTATTTACACCCCCAATCTGTGTAAACACATTTGTTTTGTATTTTCATTATGGAAGTTTACAGATGTCTGTATGCTCCATTTTATTAAGTACAATGTTTAATTTTATTTATTTCAAGTGAAGAATTTTACTATTGGTGGTTTATTTATTAGCTAAAGGTTAACTATTAACTATTGATGCATGCCTTCAGAAGGGCTACTGCTCAATATATTGTAATATAGAAATATTTAATGGCTTCATAGGATCATAAGAGGTTACTAGACTAACGGCCTCAGGGGATCTTAGGAGGTTTCTAGACTAACAGCCTCAGGGCCCTTACAAGCCAAGCCAAATTCAAACCATTGTTTCTAAGGACATCTGGTTCAAGCAGACACTAAAAGCAGCACCTATTTCCCCTATCTAAGACGGACACAGGTGGAACCTCCAGGGTGAATTTCCGGTTACCCATCCAGTTGTCCAAGTTATGCTTATATAGGGTGAGTGTGGAGCTTTGTTTAACATGAATAGGAAGTTTGTTCCAAAGGTGGGGCAACCTCTGTGAGACAAATCTGCCTCTCCAGGAAGTTCTGTTGATGTCACATACCAGGTTAAGGTCCTTTGAGCGAGTAACCCATGTGCCATTTGACTTGCGAATGTGCAGCATTTCCATTAAAGCTGGGTCAGAGATTCCTCTATATGCAAGGCACAGGTTACCTCTGAGCATTCTGTATGACACAGACTAAAGTGACAATGATTTCATTCTGTCCGCATAAGATAGATCTCGAAGACCCTGAGTTCTTTTTGTAAAGAACCTTTGTGGGGTGCTCTTTCCAATTGCTGCAGGTGTCTGGAAAGGAACATACTAAAGGGAATGTTGTACTCTATTATTGGCCTGATGAGGGAAGAGTACAGGGGGGTTATAACCTCTTATTTTCTGGAGGCAATGCCCTTACTTATGAGGCGAGCAATATAAAATGCCCTTCTTACCACCGTGGCGACATAGTGATCGAAGTTAAGGTTTCTGTCGACCTGTGTGTCCAGATCTCTTACCACTGACTGTGTGCTTAGTGTATTGCTATGATGTGGTAGTTTGCAGGAACATCACTCTTACTGTAGGGGATGATAACACATTTTTTTTGCATTAAGTTTAAGACCATACCTTTGGCACCAGTCATTAGTCTGCGTAAGACCTTCTTGAAGGATGTTGACATTGCTAGGGGTTTCAATGATTGCTCCTAGTTTGGAGTCATAGGTTCATAGGTATAAGCCTAGCCAAAAGGTACCCTGGCTTTTGCCACCCAAGAAAATTATTTTCCTGTGCCCCTGTCAAGCAGAGTCACAGAAGTAATACCCGGGGTGAATTTCCTATCTCCCATCCAATCATCAAGATTTTTCTTGAAGAGTGCTAATGAGGAGCTTTGTTTGATATAGATAGGTAGTTTGTTCCAGGGTATGGGAAGTCTCTGAGATAGGAATCTATCCCTCCAGCATGTTCTGTTTATTGTGATGACAAGGTTTAGGTCCCTAGAGCGTGTAGCTCGGAGGGATTGGGATTTCTTTACGTGGAGCATGTCCAACAACTCTGGGTTTGACATAGCTTTGTATGTTAGGCAGAGATTGCCTCTGAGTAGGCGATATGCGACAGAGTAAAGCTGGAGTTTTTTGAGACAGTCTGCTTAGGGCATCTGTCTGAGGTCAGTAATCCTCTTTGTGAGGTATTTCTGTGGCCTTTCCAGTTGTTGTAGATGTCTTGTGAGGTACATACCAAAAGGGGCTTTGTACTCTATAATGGGTCTAATGAGTGATGAGTAGAGGGGAACAATGACCTCTTTTTTCCTGGATGAGAAACCTTTTGTGATGAGGTGTGCAATGTAGAAGGATTTCCTGACTACTGTGGTGATGTGATTATCAAAGGAGAGACTACTGTCCACCTGTGTCCCAAGGTCTCATCACACTTTCGATGTTAAGTAGACTACCACCTATGTGGTAGTTCATGGGTACAGAGGTTTACCAAAAGGGGATGACAATGCACTTTTTGGCATTGAGCTTGAGGCCATGGCTTTGACACCAGGCATCTGTCTCAGTGAGGCCCTTTTGTAAGATGCCCACATCACTAGGAGATTTGATTATGGCTCCTAGTTTGCAGTCATCTGCGAACTTTGTTAGCCAAAGACCTTCTGTGTTAGCCTGTACTTCAGAGAAGTAGATACCAAACAGGAGAGGACCTAGGACTGAACCCTGTGGTAATCCACTTGTCACTGGTCTGAAGTTGGATTTAGAGTCTGCTACTTTCAGAGTGTGGGTTCAGTCAGTGAGCCAGTTGGCAACCCATCTTCTGACATAGGGATTTATGCCTAGTTTAGTGAGGTTTTTCTATAATTCCAGAGTGGGGGATGGTGTTGAAAGCCTTGGCGAGATTTAGATAGGCTGTGTGTACCACCTTACCCTCATCTACAGCTTTGGTGACTGCTTCAAAGAAATCTATCAGGTTTAGGAGACATGATCTGCCTTTTACAAACCCAAACTGGGTAGTGTCCAGAGTTTGGAGATTACCAATGTCATTGTTTATAAGTTCCATGATGATACGCTCCATAGCCTTGCAGACCAGGCTCGTCAGGCTAATGGGGCGGTAGTTCCCGGGTTCCGTGGTGGCTCCTCCTTTGTGGAGTGGAATAACTGTTGCTATGCACCATTCAGTGGGCAAAAAGCCTGAGGTGAGGCTATGATTGAACATGGTACTTAGGTGGGGGTGCCAGTTCGTTCTGTAATTCATGTAGAACGCAGCCTGGGATGTTGTCAGGTCCCATGGATGCTGTGTTCTTGGCTTTGGAGAGTGTGTTTTTTACCTGTGCAGCTGTGATTACAGGTACTTTGCATTTTTCCAGTATAGAGATGGGCCCTTTAGGGGATGAGAGAGGGGTAAGGTTAGCACTGAACCTATCTGCCAGGATGTTGGCAATATCAGTTGGTTCTATATATTTTGTGCCATTGTGCTGTAACTCAGAGCAGATCTGAGTGTTGCCATTGAGATTCTTGACATAGCTATAGAATGCTTTGTGGTTGTCTTTAGAATCAGTGGTGATTTTGTTTTCGTAGCTAGCTTTGGAAGATTTTATGAGGGATCTCAGCTTCTTACTGAGGCTGACCACGGAGTTCCTGCAATCATGGGATTTTACTCTTTTTTGCAACATTTTCTTTCTTCTGTTGTAGAGTTTGTTTATAGCAGGGGACCACCAGATTGGCTTCCTTTTTTTGGAGGATAGCATCTTGGTTCTGTTAGGGATAGCATGATCCACGCACTCGTGAAAGTGCTTATAAAGTGCAATTGTATAGGATTCAACAGTCGTATCTCTATTGTCCATCAGCATGGGTGTCGTGAAGTTTGCCACTTCTGTCTTAAGAAGCGTGAAGTTGGCTTTGGAGAAATTTTTTATGGTGGTTTCCCTAATGGGGGGTGGGGGTGGGGCTGGGATGTGGATATCTAGGGTGATTTGCTTGTGGTCGGATCTGACCAACGAGGAATTGACCTCTGGTGTGGAACACCAATTGCCCATGTTGGTAATGATCAGGTCTAGGATATTGCTGCCCCTGGTAGGAGTATGGATAAGTTGATCAAAGGCATTGGAATTTATGAATTCCAGAAAACGTTGAGCACAAGAGTTGGTACATGAGTAATTTCCCCAGTTAATGGTGGGGTAGTTGAAATCGCCCATTATTAGGGTGTTAGGTTGTAACTTAATATTTTCCAGTGTATCAAGAAATGAGGAGTGGGAATCCTGGGGCATGGTGGGGGATCTGTAGCAAGCTACAATTTGCATTGCGGTCTTGCCCAGAGTTAGTTGCACTTGGATAATCTCGGATGCATTATGCTGAGCAACTAGCCTGGAGGTGTGGATATCCTTAATGAATATGGACACGCCTCCGCCTTTAGTACTTCGGTCCAAGTTAGGTGGCCGAAAGGTGTGGTATGAATTATAGCCTGGTAATGCAGGGGTGCTCTCTGGAGCCTTGAACCAGGTCTCTGTCACTGCACAGATGTCGATGTTCTCCATTTTAAGGAGTGCTTCGAATGTGTGCATTTTGAGGTTTAGACTTCTAGCATTGAGTAGCATTACCCTCAGATTTTGCTTGCTTGTACCTGTTACGGCGGTGAATTTGTCATTTGAATTTTGCCTGAAAAGGGCACTATAGGGCTGACAAGAGCCTTAGCCAGTATCCGGAATCTCAAGGGCAACAGGTGCAGGCCATCTCTAGCAAAGCATCGTGGTTTGTCGATCATGTCATCCCAGGCAGATAGATACTGGATCCCCTTAGAATGACACCAGAAGCTTAGCCAATTGTTGAAGTCAATATTTTTGTCCTTCTACTGTGGTATCATTCTGGGTGATGGCAGGATGCTACTCAGGGCTAGGGTCATACCTGCCTGGGCTACAAGATCAGAAAGCTCCTCCATGTCTCTTTTCATGTAGTCGAGGGAGGTACGTCTTAGGTCATTCACACCAACATGGACAATGACAGAGTCATATTTGTACTTGCTGTGGAGTGACCTGAGTGCATGCATTACGTGGTGGATCCTGGCACCTGACAGTGACTTTCTCCTTGTTTAGCCTGGTGAGTGGAACATCAGTGTGCCTGACTATAGAGTCACCTATCACTAGAGTGTTAGGTACATTGTTATGCCTTATGGGCTGTGGTTGTGTGGCACACTGAGTTTGTGGGCTATGTGTCATTTGGGTTGTGTTGGGGGTGGAGGTTGTTTGTGTTTCTGCTTTGGAGGCCCTGTTGCTTGGGTAGATTTTTTTTTAGAGCCTCCACAAATGTAGGTGTGTGTTTTTTGTTTCTATGTGTATGTTTTGGTGGTGTAGGTTTTGAGGGACTATGTGATGAGTGTGGTGTGGTGCAAGTGTTTACCTTCTCCTCTTGACTGTCTAGCCCAGTCTTGAGTGAAGAGAGCTTTGCTTCCAGTTTGGTTATATAAGTGCATCTCTCACAGGTTGTAGTGTTGCGTGGTAGGAGGAGAGGGTTGTCTGTGTACATCACCAAACTTTGTCAGCCACAGTCCTTTAATTTTAGCCTTCAGTTCAGAGAAGTAGATTCTGAACAGTAGGGGTCCCAGAACCGATCCCTGTGGAACACCACTGGTTACGGGTCTCCTGGAGGAGGTGGAGCCCCCTATTTTGACCATATGAGTTCTATCAGTGAGGCAGTTTGCAACCCACCTGACAATATATGGGTTGATACCCAGCCTGGTAGGTTTATCAATGATGCCTGAATGGGTGATTGTGTCAAAGGTCTTGACTAAGTCTAGGTAGGCCATATGCACAGATTTGCCCTCATCTAGGGCTTTGGTGACTGTCTTGAAGAAGCCCACCAAGTTTAACAGGCATGATCTCCCCTTGACAAAGCCAAACTGGGTGGGGTCGAGCATTTGGAAATTACCTATATCTTTGTTAATAAGGTCCATGATAATTTGTTGCATGGTCTTGCAGATAAAGCTGGTCAGGCTAATGGGTCTGCAGTTCCCGGGGTTCGTGGATGCACCTCATTTGCGCAAAGGGATGATGGTAGCTGTTTTCCATTCCACTGGGATGAAATCAGTG